>NW_021821646.1:0-140000 GCF_901000725.2 Takifugu rubripes
CCCCCCCCCCCCCCCCCCCCCCCCCTCCAATAAAAATCTGTCATGCATGCAGCTAAAGTGAAACTGGGAACAAACATTGCTTATGTGCTTTTTAGGGATTTGTAAAACTTATTTCCAAGTCAGATTTCTGTCTCTGGATCTATTCTTGTAACAGAACCCCCCCACCTCCCCCACCCCCAGTGGCTCGTTTTTAGACCGTCCTGGGATGTGTGAATTCCGAATGGCCGTGGGTCCAAATCGCCTCCTTCAGAACTCCTTCAAGGTTAACTGCACACAGACATGCACCCCTGGGGGCTGAAGGTTACATTAGTCTTCCATTAAAGACTGCGGCTCCTCCAGGTGTTCCGGCTCGGTACCGGCAGAGGGCAGTGTTGCATAAAAGCAGCAGCCTGCCATCGTCTCTCTTCTCACTCTCTGTCCTGCAGATTGACAGTGTGGCTGACATCTTTGTTCCCCCCTGCTTTTCAACACACACAAAAGGCCTCTGAAACAATTGGAATCTATCTGCGGTGATTTGTTTCCCTCCAAAATATCATCAGATGAATAAAGCGGCGCCGCTCGTGGCCCACAGCGATGGCCAGGCTGTCATAGTGTGTTGGGTCATAAAAGGCTACGCTCTCAACACTGTCCCTTTTCTGCTTGTCACATGTCGACAGTTACGCACCCGGTGTGTGTGTGTGTGTGTGTGATGCCCCTCGGGGCTCTGCAGCAGTATGAAGAGAAGTTTGGGCTCATTGGTGAGCGTCCTCCCAGATCCAGGAGCGACCAGAACGCTACATGTTTCTTTCAATCTTCCCTCTCAACTTGTAGCTTCGGGGGTGCATTTTAGAATATCCTCTTGTCCCATAGCAAACATCTCATCTTTTCTGTCCTTAAATCTAGCTCTTGCATTCAGATACACACTCATCACACACACATGTCTCTTAATTTTGCATGAAAACACACCACATAGGGTGAGGGAACACATGCCACTGACAGCTCTGCTTTATTTTGTGCCCCTTGAAAGGTGCTGGAATACTAACAGTTCCTGTAAAGAGGCCAGAAGGATGGTTTAGAGTTACCCCCCCTCACCTGTCAGTAAAGGTTTTGTCTGGCGGAAGAATACAAGTTCATCTGTCTCTAATTGAAAGGAGACACCACTGGACCTAAAGCGGAAGGATGAGGGACGGAAAAGAAGGCAGACAGAGCTGAAATAAACAATTCCCAGGATGCCGCGGGGCAAACCCGAACGGCCTTCAGGGCTCCGTGGCCTCTCGGGCCGTGGCAGAAGCCAGTCACACACATCACATAGCATTACCCGGGATGGGGTTACAGGAAAATGTCAGCCGACGCATAAGGAGGAACCATCAGCCCATAGGATAATTCGATTGCCCGAGGGAGGCGCGATCTTGCATTCCCACGATTCCTCTCTTTCCACCCACACCCTCTTTTCATTGTATTTCTGAATCTATTTTTCCTTTCTGAGGTTGTTTCATGCTTCCCTTTCTCCCCTTCGCTCTGCATCCCTGTGAACGGAGGCGTCCTCGCGGCGGCGCCTCCTCCTCTCTGCGCGTGGGAATTTTGAGGCCCGTCGTTTTGGAGCGTGACCTCCGATACCTCGGATTACAAGCCGAACCTCATCCAGAATCTCCTGACCCTGCTACAGTGTCTTGGAGCATCGCCCCCCCCCCCCCTTCCCCTTCATGCGGGGTTCCACGGGGCATCTTTTGGTCCAGATGTGGTTAAGATGCAATAATGTAAAAAGGAAGCGATGGCGCAGGAGCGTGCAGCTGCAGCTCTGTGCGTGCGCCGGGCGAAGACAGAGAAATATGGAGAGAGCAAAAGAAGGATAGACAGCGCGCAGATATGTGAGTGCGTCTGACAGAGAGGACAGCCCCGCAGGCAGGTCCCAGCCCTTCAGCACCAAAAATGACACATGACTGCTTTGACTTTTGTCATCCCCCGTCTCCCTCCGCCCCCAAACCCAAGCCTGCAACAAACACCAAGGCCTAGCTCGGGTGCACACACGCACGCACGCACACACACACACACTCTGAGACACACAGTCACACACTGTATACTGCTTAGATTACATTATCTTTATCCCCGGGACATGAGCCCTCCTTGTTGGATGACATTTGGGCTTGTGCAGCACTAAGGTTACCTTTCTTTGCCCCTGAGTTATAGATGGCTGTCTGCAGAATGCATTTGAAATGAAGGCCAGGGGTGGGTGGTGTGTGTGTGTGTGTGTGTGTGGGGGGGGGGGGGGGGGATCAGATGAGAAAGATTTCCAAAAGCACTTTGATCAGAGGCATCAACAGTCACGCACAAACTTGTTAAGCAGTATGTAAATTTGGGCTGATACTGAATAAAGTTGCCAGAATGGCATGAATCCATTGTGCTGCGATGATCAAAATAAAAGAGGGCTTCATACGCTGGGGGGCAAGAAAGTCACAGACATGAAGGTTTTTTTCCCCCCCTTCCCTCTTTTTTCTACAAAGGGGCTGATGGGATGCAGAGAAGAGAGGAGGGGAGGGAAATGAAAGATAGGGGGAAAGCCTGGAAGGATCTCAATCTAAATTAGCGCAGTAGAAGTGAGACTCTGCTGAGTGAGACGTATAATTAAAACCAAAGTGATGAAAACATCAGCGCTCATCCAGCCCTCCACCAGATGAGCTTTTCGGAAATTGCCGGCGCGGTGATGATGGGAGAGCGTTCCGAGGCCGTGGGTATTGTTGGAGAAACGGCGAGCCGCACCTCGGCGCCGTCCCCGTCTCTCTGCCCCGTCTCACCTTGGCGCTGTCTGACACCCTGAGATGAATAGAAGCTGTCACCTAAACTCTTGTAGCCTGTCAGCTTTTAAACAAACAGCAGAAGAAGAAAAAAAAATCACAGGAAGGCATCCGGCGTGAGAACTGGAGGACTCTCGCTGTGATTGAAGACGCGGCCGCGACCCCGAACTTGGTCGGTCACACCTCGCCGCCGTCTAACCAGGACGCTTAATCACGTCCTTCTTCTGCGCCCGTGTTGGAGCCCGTTCCCCCCCTCCAGTGGTGTGTTCCTCCACTAAATCTGTCCATCTGACGACAAATGTACCTGCACCCAACAGACCTTTCAAAAAACCCCCACAAGTCTTACTTAGCGAGGGGTAAAAAAACCGCCAGGCCCCTCAGGTGTGTTCCCTCTCACGCTGCCTGCCTGCACCTGCACAGAGTCTCTCAAGTCCTCCGTGTGTCTCTCCTCACAATGGAGACGTTGCATCGCCTCTGGGTCCTCTCTCCAGCTGAGAGCCACCTCTCTCCAGAGGACAGGGGAGGAACAACCGCCAGCGCCAACAACTGATCCAGGCAGATAAAGGTGCAGGAAGGGAAGGAGGCGGCAGTCTGGGCAGCGCCGACCTTCCCCGATTCCACCGCCATCTGACCTAATCATTCATGACGCATGACAATGATTCACCGCTTCAGTCAAGTGGTGCTAAAACCAGAGCGTTCTGGGAGGTTCTGCCCCAGACCGGATGTCAAAATACCTCAAACTGCCATAAAAAGTGAACCTGCTTTGCATTAAACTGGCTCCGTGAGAAAACACCAGGCTCCCGAGGTCCCTGGAGCCCAGCGGAGCTGGCGGAGGCAGGTGACCCACCCACAGATCGGCGCCCCCTAGGGCGGCTGACTGGAACGGCGGTCGCAGCGGCTGCAGCTGGAGGCCCCCGAGGTTAAAGAGGAGAACGGCGATGCTGATGCAAACCAGACTTCCGGGGTTCCGTATTCACCAGGACTCCGGGTTTGGTTCCTCGGTCATCTCCTCCTGGTCTCAGTCCGGCTCGGGAGTTCTGGGAAAGCCGAGCAGCAGCGTTTGTCCTGACAAAGACCTCGATACGAACGGGGGCCTGAGCGAGAGTGCTTATTTATTCTCTCCCACGCCGCTGCGGGCGATGGCTGTATTAATGCAATGGCAGGGATCTTTGAAGTTGTGACTTTATGAGACAAAAGCTAATTTCCTTTCCTTTGTTCATTATCGAGGGAGACTTCCAGCAGGGCGGAAAGCACGCTGTGCTAATTATTCCGTTCTTGAGTCGTCTTGAAAGTGTGAACTGGATTTTACTGGGCCTCTCACAGGTGAGCGGGAGGATCCGATGCACCAACATGGAGGGACACTGATGGCCGACAGGTCACCTCAAACACGGCGTCCACGCCACCGAGTCGCTTCCCTTCAGCTCCAAACAGAACTTCCCGATAGCAGCACGCTCACAGCCTCCCCGGACCCAAAAACCTGATTTTACCTGAACCCAATCTTGCAAACGAGTTGCAGAGTTTGTGGGGCCAAGTTTGACACGTGACATAATGGGATTTCCACCTTTCCCTCAGCCCGAGCTTGGCAGAGCATGAAGGCGAAGCCGCGCTTCCCGTTCCGTCTTTACGGCGTTCCGAGATGCCGCCCACAACACCTGAGCGCGGCCCAATCACGGAGGTGTTCCGTGGCATCCAGACGGGGTCGCACTGAGCAGGAGAGGAGCCTCCTCCTCCTCCTCCTCCTCCTCCTCCTCATTTGTTTGTGCTCATTTCATTCCGCGTGCAGCCTCCTGGCAGGCAGGTCAAGGTTTACCCTCGCACCACACACCATTTCCCTCACACGCCGCCGGGGGGGAGGAACACTCGGCGCCAGAGGCAAGGGCAAAGCCGCGCGGCTCACACAGCACCGCCGCCATCCCCACCTCCACGGTCGCTGATAGAGAGGCAGCTTCCACACAATCAGCGGCCGCCCTGTCTTTATTTCCCCCATTTCCCCTCCCCCGTCCCTCCTCTGCCCCCTGCCCTTTATCTGGCTGTATATTATTGATTTCTGTCAGTGGTAAGGTATATGTCTATTAACCGACAGATTTAATAGAGCGACAATAGAAAGCTACTCATTTGTTCCCCCTGTAGTGTAAGTGTTCATATTGAGAGTGTGATACTAACCCTGGCTAGGAGCTAGTGCTGGATTTTTAGCTGTAAATTGAAAACGCCTGTGGGCTTTTCATTTTCTGGGCCCAGACGTTCCCTTCATGGTGTCGGAGCCCTTGTGTTCACAGAGTTCATGTTTTGCTGCAGGGCTTCTCTCTTTTTTTATTTTTTTTTATTTTGTTTTATCTCATAGCTTAGACTAGCAGGGCTTTAACTCCCAGAGGACTCCTGCGTAGCAACCGCACAGATCAACAAAGTAAGTTTGTTTATGTTGGCTGTGTCCGTATGTTGTCGACTTATACGTTTCTCAGTCTCCATTTCCTGCCTCTCCTTGCCCCAGGGGAAAAGAGCCCTCTAATTGGATCTTGTTCTAATTGAGCCTAATACTGGAGCTAACCGGAGTTGGGCCCTGTGGCTAACGAAGAGCTGAATCAAAACTAGGCACTAAAACTTTGACTGTGCCTGTGTGTGTGTGTGTGTGTGTGTGTGGTGTGTGTGTGTGTGTGTGTGTCCCTGCTTTTTGCTCTATATTTTAACATGAATGCATCACACTGTTCTACAGAGTAACACATGCCTTGCTGCTGACTTGGGATTGATCAGCGGTGCGTCTCCGGGTTCCTCCGTCATTTCTAATCAGTTCTGATCCAACGGTGGTCAGTGGGTGGGCACCACATTCTTGTCAGTCAATCTGTGAACATCAAAAAGGAATGAATCATCTTCAGCTGTGTTCCTGTCATAAAGATACTCCACAGCTTTACCGTATTTTGCATGTTTGGGCCTGTTTAGTCGCTCCGGATTTGTATGCTAACCTCGCTACACGTCTCACTGGCAGCTGCTCACATTACTCACGCAGCCTTTGAAGCTTGTAGTGTTAGCGAAGCTAATCATCCAAGTTTCACTTTCACCTCTGTGATCAACGTGGTTGGTGGGTTTCACTGTGTCCTGGAGGATTAATTTTGACTTGTATAACATGAAATTGGTCTGTATGTCAGGCTCGTCCTACATTTAGCTGTGCTAGCATGTCGGCTATTCTTTCGTAGACTTTTTTTTGCCTGGACTTTGTTGTCCGTCCACTTCTGGTAACTTCTTTTGGTCCATTTTCAAAGTTAAATTTTGAACTTCAGTAAATTATTGTTCTTCGGCACATGTTGGGGGAATGTTTGGGGTTCGTGGAAAGTTTTTTCCTTGAGTAGTTTTTGGTGGAAGTGGATTTTAAACAAATGCTGAAATTTCTTGCAGTGGAAAGAGGCCATTGGCAGAGATGCTTGATCCTGGGTTCTTCCCACATCTCCCCCCCCCCCACCAGAGTCTGAAGACCTGCTCACAGCACATTTCCTGACTGAATCTGCTTATTATTCTTACTTTGCTTGGCTAAACATTGAAATAGACAGAAAGAAATGGAAAATGAAGGCCACCAAGTTTACTGCCGGGGGGGCTGGGGACCAGAATGACTTCTCCAGGTCCCTCGGGCTAAAATCATTTGTTTGTGTGTATTTATTTTATCTTTCTGCTGTATATCTCAGAAATGCCCAGGTGTACAGACACGCTGCACATCCTCACAGTTGAATGTACGGATATCTAGCTACCCCCCCCCCCCCCCCCCCCCCCCCCCCTAGGTTTGAGGCTACTTTCTATCTCCACGTCAAAACTCAAAGACAAAACGATCATTTTGCCACATCTTATTTAGAGTCAACGAGGTGGCCAGTGGGCAGCTGTTTCCATGAAACGACACATAAGTCAGAACTACAGTCGCAGTTTCAAAGTCAAGTTAAACTTTGCTGTTTACATTTAATAGATTTCATGCCAACCTTGGCACTTGCAGACAGCCCTAACACATGGCTCATCTAACCTCTCACTTCTTTAACTGGGAGTCTTCTTCTCTGGCTCGTTATGACTACGAATCAATTTTGCACCGTCTTTGCGTGGATCCTCCAGGTTATTTTAGGGAGTATTAACTGGCAAGAGTTGTTAGCTTCAGGTGTTGCTGCTATGAAGCCATTAGCCAGTTAGTTCTATGAATAAATGCAGCAATAGTACGGTATGAACTTAGTTCCACAGCTTTTTTTGTTTGTTTTTCCACCCAGCATCTCTTCTCTGCTCTTAAAAACATGATTTTAATAAATAAAGATGACTGAAGTAGCTGGGGTCCCACTTTGAGCCACACAAACTGGCTGCAAACTGGACTTTCTGAGGAGTCGCTGGGATGCAGGCGGTCGGGGGCGGGGCTTGGGACGGGGATTCGTGGGCGGGGCTTGAGGGGGGTGGAGTCAATCGATTGCACCCGGAGCGTCACAGATGGAGGCTCAGGTAGCTCCAAGTTGCAACTCGCCCCGGGCGGCTCTGCCGCGTCGAGAGGGTGACACGTTGTTCCAGAGCAAATTTGGTTTTCCAAACGTCCTGCCCCGGGATGCAGCCTGGAGCGGACTGGGAAGATCGGAAAATGTTGATACTGGGAAACTTTGCCGCGGCTCATGTTTGCAGAAGCCGCGGATCAGAATGTTCTCGTCGTTGCAGGCCAGAACAATTTTGAGGAAAAATCTTCTTTCTTGACGAGTGTTCGCGCACCTGTTGGGAGCTGAGCCCCCACACGTGTCCAGCGCTCCTTTAACCCCCCCCAGCTCTCGTTTGTCGACACTCTTCATTAGTCCTCCGTTGCTCAGGAGGGGCTGGAGTGAAACCGTGCGTGCCCCCTCCTCCCTTTCGTCCTTGAGCCCTGCAGGATTCTCGGGGGTTCCTCGTCGCCCCCCCCCCCCCCCCCCATGTCTCGGAGGTGAGAGGGCGGGTGATAATTGAACGCTCGCTGGTACTTAACAAATGCACCGAAAGACGGAATCGAAAAACCTGTTAATGAGATTTCCCTCCCCAGGCCCCGCTCGGGGATATTATTCTTATAATTTCTTAATCTAACGAATTACTCAAAGTTTATTTTCAGCTCTATTTCTTCTTCTCACCCTATAGGACTCATTTTATTGTCAGTTTCTGCTATTGACACAGCATCAAACCGGTCTTAGCGGAGCAAAACTGGGGGAGCGCCGGCCAACCTGGGCCAAACGACGGCGCAGACGCTCGTGTTTAGGTTTGTTTACCCCACAAGATGGCTCCTGGCTCGCCGAATGGACCATGAAAATGGCTGCTCTCCGGTGCCTCCGGCGCTCTTTATAGATTGAGGTTCTTCATGTGGCAGTTACAGGCTGCTGGGAAAGACACCCCAGGGGTCGCACTCTCATTAAGGGCAGCGGCTCCGGGCGCTTTCTGCATCGCTTCCTGTGGCCACTGACCTCCATTTCACCTGTGGGCTCGCAGCTCCTCTCCTCGGTCTCCCTGTCGCTCGCAGCGGCGCCCTGAGGGTCCTCACGCGGCCGGCGTGGCTCTTGACCGGCCCGGCCCGGCCCGCCGACACCCCTCCCTCCCTGGAACGATCACAAGGGTCACGCCTGCCCCCGCCAAAATGGCAGCCATGTCCTTGGGCTTTTAGAGGAGGCATTTTCCGAGGCGAGGAGCTAGGATAGCGCTGAAAGTCTGACGGTGAAAACACCAACAAGCCATCCGTCATTTGACCGCGTCCCCGAACTCCTTCAGCCGTTTCTGCGGCCGCCTCCTCGCCGCTTCGTTCTGGCCTGGGCGCGCACGAGGAGCACCTAAAGGTGATCTCCACCAGGTAGTTAATCATTGATCAAAAAAATAAACATTACTCTGGACTTGCGGCGCCATTGTGCCTGAAGAGCGCGGAGAAATATCAATAAACACCCCCTGATCTTTTTTTTTTTAATTAAAAGCCAAAGGCTCGATGCCCCCTCGCTCTTGTACTTTAATCGACTTTAAAGCGCTTCGGCTCTCCGGCTCCAATTTTGGGAAAACACGACCAACAAAGAGCCGAATGTTTGCCGAGATGCTAACGTGTTAGCACGCCAGCCAACGTCGGCTGAGGAGACGCTGAAGGGCGGCCCCCCGCACGTCTTACTGGGGGATTGAGATATCAGACCGGTTCCCATCAGCGAGACTTTCACCCGCGGGCGAAACAATTTTGTCCTCCATTAGTAAACAATTAGATTATATCCAAATGCACGTGCACAGTCTCCACAAACTGTAGGTCCTCTGCCTGCACTTGTGTGCGTGTGCTGACATTAGGATGCAAACAGGCACGTGCATAGGTATAAAAACACACACACACACACACACATGCCCTGCAGGTATAAGGTTCCAGTTGGTGTATCTCTGTCTCTAAGCTCCAGTTTGATGCCCTAGTCTCATGGTATCCAACCCCCACTCTTCCTGCTCCCCCCAGGGCTCCTGAGTGTGTAAGATGGCTACTGAACCAAGAGGGCATTGTTTCTCTCCACTGGGGTTTCATAATTGAACGTTCACATTTATGCACTCCTGCACCAAAAGTAGAATCCGAGCACGTAACCAGATTAAACACATGAATTATCACGAGTGAAAAGTCCGACCTGAGATCGCACTCGCGATTACTGACGCGCGGCAGCAGCGGCGGCGGCGGCGCGTGACTCCAAAATGTCGGACGCTTCCGCGGCGGCTAATTACATTTGCGAGGACTGGCGTCTTTCTGCGGGAGGTGAAAACAGCAGTCAGCCCGCATCAGGTTGTGTGCTTCTTGGGCACACGTGTGAGCGGAGCGGGGAGGAGAAAAGACGGCGGGCAGCAGGGACAAACCCGTCAGCCACTCAGATCGCATCAGGTCTGTCGGGACACATTGGAGCACAGCGAGCCTGATGGGATGTGCCCCCCGGGGTTGCAAAGCAGGCCAGATGACATACAGACGCAGGGGCAGGCAAAGAAGGAAGGAAGAATGGAGGACGCCACATCCTGCCTTTAATGCGCAATATGCTCCATTAGCGGGCACGCAATTACGAGCGCTAACCCCGACTAAATAATGTACTGTCATACAGTAAAGCAGCCGCTGCGGATGTGCACGTGGGCGCCTTTCAAGGCGGCGTCACCGCCAACACACGGCGTGGGGCGACGGCCCCGGCTGCAGCTACGTAAACACACGCTCAGGGATGTAGCCGCTAACGCGTAGCCGCGATCTCACACCAGATAACCTACATGTTAAACAACATGGCACATATGCTAATGTGAAGACATCGTGTTTATGAGGCGCGCACAATGCGTATGCCCGCGCGCGGGTAAATGCACAGACACGCTTGGGTACATATGTCTGCAGGGGCACAACAGGAAATAGACACTTTTCTTCATGCCTGTTCTTTAATTGGGGCATTTATTGTTTTGCCGTGGTGTTTACTTCATTAAACGAAGGCGGTCTTTTTGGGGGGGAATGTCTCAAGGTTTATATAAGCAAAACGATGCTTTCAGCCATTAAGTTGCAAATGAACGTATCCTTATGGCTGAGGGATATGCCCGTCCAAGCTGCGTTTATATTTCACACTAATCAACTTGACTTTAACGTGTTGGATTTCAGTTTGATTTTCTTTCACAAATATCGCTTCCCCCCCAAGGCTGTGCATGTGTGTCTGCATCCGCCAGCGTTGAGTGCGCATGTGGGTGTGTGTATAGCCTTGTGTTAGCTGTCCATGGCACCTTCATGTCTTCCACCTCTCCCTCTCTTTGTGTGTGTGAGGTGGGGGTGTCACAAGGACAAAATGAACTAATGTTGAATATTCCGTATTGGTTTTACTGTAATTCTTTTCTAATTCTTAGTTTATTCAATTTCATCTCCTTGAGGCTGGTAGGTATGGAAATGAGGCCTGTTCTTTTTTCTTCTTCTTTTTTGCCTGTGTAAATTGCAGCTATCACCTCGAGCCGTTCGAACAAGATTACCCAGATGGCCTTGCGTGGTGCGCCTGAAGTTTTATTTTCCTCCTCTGCCTGCTTTTCCTTCTTGGCTCCAGGGAAGAGGCCAGGGAGCTGGGAAGCCTCCTGAAGGCTCTGGGCGAAGCCACGAGGCAGCAGCTGTGGCAAAGAGAGATCTGGGGGAGGAAGAAGAGGAGGGTGTATTAGCGGGGGGGGGGTGGAGGGGACTGGTGTGTGTGTGTGTGTGCACATCTGCAGGGAGGAAGGCAGTAAAATCTGAGAACACCAGCAGTTAAGAATGCTACCCCTACTGTACCTGGCCTGGCAGTCAAGGGGGGGGGTGACTCTGAGGGGGGCTGAGGGGGTGGGAGGGGGGTGAAGCCTTTCCTAGATACAGGAACGTGTCTCCAGGTTTAATCATCTCAGATGGTGACACGAGAAACACGGCAATGACCTTAACGTGACCTTCTCTGACCCCCTGTAAGAACAGGCTTCCATGTGTTCCCCACATCCTGCATCCTAGTTCAGTACCAGTGCACCACCACGTGCACCACCATGTGCACCACCACGTGCACCCCACGTGCACGTGCTGCCTCCTGATGGGACACAGGGCTTGGGTGGGGAGCACTACTCTTCACAGTTCATTATGGGACACCTCGAGAGCACTAAGTAGGGAGCAGGAGTCAGACTCCGCCCACCCTCGTTAGTGCACTATATAGGGAATAGGGGGTAATTTCATACCTGGCTGTGACTGCTGCGTTCCATCTGTGCCCGTTTGTCAGAAGTTTCAACTGGAACCTCCCCCCCGGGGTCAGTTTCCTAATCAGAAAGTTGGAGGTTCCTCAGAAGCCCTGAGTTGACTTTGAACGATGGCTGCACCCCCCCCCCCCGAAGAGCGAGGAGCTTCTGTCTGTTGGGGCTGTTGCCTGACTTGTTCTGAGGCACCAAATCAGCCGCCTGCGTCGTCTCGTTCCCTCTATGTGTGGAAATGCTGCTTCAGTACAGGCTAAGCTAACGCAAATCCCAATTTCCTGGTGTGGTGGTCATGTGACTGAGACAGGAAGTGACCTCACTAAACTTGTAGCCTCCCCTGTATACTAAAGTAAAAGTTCTGTCATGCTGTGTATTATATTGAAGCTGTTCTTTCCAGACACATTGATGGGGATGAATAGAAAACAAATAAAATAACTGTAACATGTGGGTAAATCCTGAAATCCCAAATTTCAGCTTCCGACTCACGTCGCGTTCATCGTCGTGCCAGGTTTGTCGTTGGGTTTCCACTCGCCCTGGACATAATCTGCTGCTGGTTTTCTGCCCGGAGGAGGAATATATTTTTAATACATTAAGGTGGCCCAGAGATAGGGAATTATGCATAGTTAGGATGTTCACCTGTTTATTATTCCAACACGCAACAGCCTCTATCCGCACTAATCTCCAAAAGAACACACCCAACTCCCAGATTGCTGATCTTGGCTTGCAGGCGAGGGTGAAAGGAGATTCTCTTCTGAGATACGTGGAGTGGAGGAGCGGAGACAGGAGCTGCATAAGGAGCCTAAAGAGTCCAGACGTCGACAGACGCCCACCTTAAACACACATCTAATTTACTCCTATTACAATATCGGACAATGCAGCAAATGCCCCCAGAATGCCCCCCTCCCTTCCCCCGGGGTGACTTCACTGACGCCCTGTCAGGTGCTGCAGCCAGCCAGTCAATGCTAAGCTATCCCTGTTTGTTTCCACTCCCTCCATTTGTTTGTTTTGTTAAAGTTTTGCTCTCCATCATAATGAACCACTTTTTTTTTTTTTCATCTCGTTCTTATTTATTCTCATGGCTGGAGGTGGAGCGCAGTGGTTGATGAGGGGCTGAAATGAACTGAGCCTTAGCCTTAGCCCCGGGGCCGGTGCATATCTTAGCATAAGTGATGGCCGACCGGAGGGCTAGAGCCTCGCTGAGAGCGCCCCTAGGACAGCAACTCTGACAGATCGTGTATTTATAGGTCTGTTGAAAGACCTCTATTGTGTCCCACATAGCCCCAGAGCATGTCTGTCCTCTGTATTATAATAAAGCCGCCGGCCTTACCGCGATGATGGATGGGTGGCCCTCGAATGGCAAGCTCCAGAATCATTAGAGTACTCCCAACATTCAGGTCCACTGATGTAAAAGACCGCTACGAGGAGCGCCGCTGCCAGTGAGCAATGCGGCGCTGAGGAGCTTTTAATCAAGGAAAGGTAACTGTTATTAATTATCTGCTCACGGTGAGGGAACGGGGCGAGGGAGCTCTTCTTAGGGAACGCCTTTGCATTGGGTTGGCTTTTAACTGAGGCTTAACACCTTCTGACAGTTAGCATTGCCGATAAATGCTAGCATTCCGCTGCACTAACTCGGCCCAGAGTGGCTGAAAGTTTAATTGAGCTCAGCCTATTTGTTAGGAGATTGTTGAAGAAACTATTTCCGGGGCGGGGGGTGGTAAGCAGAAGTTGCTCAGAAATGTTCTACAGACCCTCTCCCCTGAAACAGCTTGACTTTTCTGTGCCTAAAGCCTCACGAGCAGAGTGGTGTTTGAGCTGTTTCCCAATCTCGTGTTCTTCTGTTACCTCTGGAGTAGAATATAAATGATTCCCTCTCCGTGTACAGTGTCTGCCAAGGGGCCTGCAGCCACCACGGTCCGGTCTAAAATTCCTCACTGCAAGAGCTCCATAACTCAAGGCCCCACTGATAAATAAGCAATGGAAAGCCTGGCGAGTTGTGGGGGCAGTACCTGGAATCCTCCACTTGGAGCGATGTCACGTACTGCATCATGATTATATCACCACAGAACCGGTCCAAATCTGGAGCAAACAAAGAAAATGCCTCAACCGTTGAGATATCTGACGTTTTTTATTCTGTAAAATGGGCTTTGATCAGCCTATCTGACCGATGATTTGTTCTGTATCTCGGCGTTGTTTTCATTTAGCATGCTAACGTGCTAAAATTCGACATTTACTCGCGCTCTGCGGCGCCCAAACTGATGTTTGCGGGGCTTTTCTCACTCACTAAAATGTGATATACATAAATCTTCAAGGAGAAAAAGTGCTGCCTTTTTAATGCTCCCAAAACTTCCTTTCTGGCTGAACTGACAAAGTCGTCAGCCTATCGCAGCTTACTGGGTTAAAGCGCGCCTCGGGCCTTTACAGAGGTGGCAAACCTGTGGAAAAATGAAGGCGCACACGTTACTATGATACCAAAATAACAACAACTTCTCCACTTCGCCCAGTCCTCCTCCCTTTGGGTGCCGAGCTTCCCTTTCGACCTCCTCAGCAACGGCGTCGGGGTGACACATTACTCCACCGGTGAATATCCATATATTGAGTTATTAGCCGTCTCCGGATTGTCCGTCCAACAATGCTCGGAGAGCCCGAAGAGCGCGGCGGCATTCATCACGCGGATGAACTAATTTTCCACTCGAAATAATTGCTGGAAATATGGGGGCCATTATATTAGAATAAAGGTATTTATGAGCCTTCAATCTCATAGTCTCACTGCGAGATATCTTTGAAAATTTGAAATCAGCTCCAGAGGCTGAGAGCGAGGGAGAGAGCGAGAGAGAACAAGAGAAATGGCAAGGGAGGGATGTGGGAGTTGTGTTTTGCTTTTTCGCCACGGGTTACATTTATAATTATCTTGCTGGCATAGAATGGCCAGGAGGCTTTTTCAATAAAGGTAGGAGGCACATACAGAGCAGAGCGTTACCTACAGATCAACACAAGAGAACCGGAGAACGGGTGCAAAGTATGTCCACTAATAAGTGGATTCGTTAGGACACCCATTAGCCACCGCTTGCATGGCGCCGATGATTTGAAGAGGAGGCGAACGAGTCCGTCGGCCGACCTTCAGCGGTGGTGAGCCAGCGGGGCCCGAGGAGGGAGAGGGGAAGATGGCCACGCTCGTGTCCTCCGGGGCTTCCTTCTGCCTTTTGATGAGTGGAGATAATCAGCAGAGAGCGCCGCGATGAGCGACGCGATCACAGACGCGCCACAGAGCAGGATCTCCAGCCGCTTTCATTCTCCTCCAAACCCCCTTTTGTCCTCTAAGTCGCTCGCTCGATGCCATTCATCTCCGCACCAACAGGCTGTGTCCGGAGAGGAGGATATCTGCCATTCCTTTTCAAGTCGCTGCCAACGCAGGGGAGTGGGAGGAGAGGGCGTGATGGGGTCTCATTAAACTCACGCAGCCCCCACAGGTTATCTCCAAAATCACCTCGTTTGCACAAAAACGGCTGCTGATTTGAAGCTCAACACGCCGCCGCCGCCGCCGCTCTCGCCTAGCAACCTCGCTCACTGGAGTTCAGGAGAATAACTCCGTGAAGATGTGAGGCCGTTTCTGTTCTAAACATTAATGCCGCGAATGTTCGGCGAGGGTGAAGAGCTGAGAAGAGGAGGTCAAAGTGGAGCTGCTCCTCAGGGAGAGGAACCGAGAGGAGCAGGACCATCTGCCACGCCCGGGTTTACCTTCCTCATGTAGCTGTGGAGCAGCCCACGGGGGTGGGGGGCGCTCAGGTCTGACATCATCAGAGGATGATTATTGTGATCTGATACCGTCGCATCCAGGATGCAACAAGATGGTATCTTCCACGTCCTGATGTCTCCACTTTAGCAGAAATAAACGTTTTATTGATCTTTGTCCAGTGTCAGAGGCGCTGGACTATAGCTTAGCACAGCCTAGCTTAGCGCAACTTAGCTTACCTTAGCGAATCTTAGCGCAGCACAGTTTAGCTTAGCGCAATTTAGCTTAGGGGTAAAACTAGCTGTGGTTGAAATATGACGTCCCTGGTCTTTCTCACCTGTAGTTTTTTTGAAGGGCTTATTTCTACTTCACAATAACAATTTGAACATGTGACCGGGAGCAGCTCGTGCGTGGTGCACCTCCGCACGGCGTCAGTCAAAACAGAAATCGAGGGCAAGGAGGCCTGAAGGGAGAAATATAGCATAAACCGCAGATAGCCGACGAAAAGTGGAGATTCTGCCAAAAGGGATGAAGACAAGACGACAAGGCTCTGTTGTGGGCTTTCACTTTGGATTTGGCCCTCCAGGGGTATGTGGAAGCACAACTGACAGGACTTGCGTGGAGAAGTCGGCTCTATTCAATATAACTAAGTAAAAAAATGCCCCCATGCAGCTGCTGATGCACCAGCATAAACCCTGCGAGGGCCAGCGCCGCCCTGGAGTTGGCTGCTACCTCTGTGGTGGCAGGGAGGCGGAACACGAACCCGTCACCTCCTCGTTTGACAGTAAACACGCGGACAATGTCGGAAAAGGATAATATTCAGCGATTACGGCTTCAAAAAGCCCATCGGAGCTGTAAATGTGCTGTCAACCGCGGCCCCTCCGGCAGCTAACACAGTGAACCAACACCACGGCAACTTGAGTTGAAATTTATTTCACATTTTTCTGCTACATTCCTCTTTGACTCAAATCTGGGGAGCGTAGGTGGGTCCGTCCTCTCCGAAACACTCTCTATCCAACTTCATATCAGCGCGTGACTACAACTAAAAGTGATCCTGGATCGGGGTGGTACCATAAGCTTTAATCTGTTCAGTCATGTCGGCGGCGACACATTTGCTTTAAAAGATTAAATGTGAAAAATGAAACACAAACACTTATACAATGAAAGGAAGTTACAGGTCATGACTCGGAGGAATATTCTGATCTAATTTCATGATTTCCCAGGGTGGAACGGGAAGGGGGGGGGGGGGGGGGGGGGGGGGGTTAAGTTCCCCACTCAGCCAGAAATGTGTGACATAATAATTTACTAAACTGTGAAAATGGGCAAAAAAGTTTGATTTTGACCCCACTAATGTCAGTCGTACAACATGACACGATGGATCAAACCATAAAAACACGTCGTCTGGATCACAATGTTCAAGATCAGGTGGATCAGAAGCTGCTTTGTTGAATGTGTTTATGACAACTCAGACATTCAGAAGGTTAAGCGTGATCTTTTTACAGGGTGGGACTGGAATAACTTAATCAGATTAGCAGTGAGATGTCAAAATAGGTAGGGTATCAGCGTCAAAAGCCTTTTTATAAAATTCATACGGATGGAAAAGAACTCATATTTAACCTAATGTAGGCTCTAAGTTTTAAAACAAACTTTTTGGGGGGGGGGGGGGGGGGGGGGGGGATCCAGCACATATAAATCTGTTTTCAAATTGGTTTGTGGGGGTTAGACAATCAGACACGTCCGTGTATCTCAAACTGAATCGTCTTGTATCTTCTTGTGGCAAAATAAAAAAAAAAAGAAAAATCTGGTTGATGGTTTTTTGAGTTTAAGAAAACTAAAAACATCAACAAACAGACTCAGAGTCCAAAAGAGCTCTGCAGCATTCGACCTTTGGCTGCCACAGGAAAGTCTAGCGCCCCCTACTGCCCGGGAGGCCTCTAGTCCAGCTGCTCCTGCTTTATCCTGTTGGAGTTGGAGCCTCGTTGGCTCGGCCTCCTCAGCTCCCTCCTCAGGACGTACTCGCTGAACTGGGAGGAGTCCACGCCTCCGCCGCAGGAGCCGGCGATCTCGAAGCCGCGCTGCTGCAGGCGCTCCAGGACCTGCAAGAGAGGGCGGGTCAGAGTCACCCCGCTGACCAGCAGCTCCATCAGCGCCCTCGCTCGACCCGCTAAACCCGAACGTCTCTTTAAAAACTGGGGAAATCTGAATCCAAAGAGCCTCCTCCCAGCAATCTGCTGGCTCGCCTGCGTAAAGTGGAGCATTGGAAACAGATTTGGGGGCTGCTGTGATGGGAGTTTCCATTGTTTTCTGCTGTTTATGTGTGGTGGTGCCTGATCTGGAGGCCCTGCAGACATCTCCTGACGTGTCCAGGAGCTCTGTGGGATCACATTCCATCGAAGAGGCCCCCCGGGGAGCGTGGCGGCTTTCTCACCGCCACTTGGCTCGGCGGCGTCTGCTCAGCGAAAACGCCCCTCGCCCCCCCCCCCCCCCCCCCCCCCTCGCTTCCAGCCCCGAGCCTCCACCAAAACTACAAAGGTCCCCCTACTTGCTGGCAGCTCTCTCTGCCCCCTCCTTCCTTCTCACAAACCCCCCCGTCCTGCCTCCATTAGACGCAGATACAGCATCCACCGCCGGCGTGCTTTAATAACCAAACAGGATTATGGGCCCTGCCCGGGGACAACCTGCCAGGGAGCATGCTCACTCGCTCTCTTGCTCGCTCGCTCGCTCTTTGCACAGCTCACACACTTCAGAGACGAGCTTGTTTGTGTGTTTTGTGGAAAAGGAGGTGCAGGGTTGACTTTCTCGGATGGAGACACAAATAATTGTGAAATCTTTTCAAACGTGTCCCCCCCCACCGCCTCATGAGTTATTGATGCGTCTCTCAAGGCTCTGGCAGCACTAACTCAGGGGAACGTCACAGGCTGCTTCCAAAACACACATTTAAGTCCTACAGACACACTCCGTGCACATGTTGTCTCTTTACATGGAGTTAGCATGTATCTCCCCACGAGAGCTAGCGTCGCTAAGCTAACGAACACGCAGGCTAACGAGAAAATTGCTCCTACACGATAAGATGTGAGGAGGGTGTCAGTCAGCACGTGCACGAACCCCAAACACCGAAGGAGAGGAAGACCAGTCTCATACTGTGTTTTTGTGGGCGCTCATCTCATACTGGTGGTGAACCAGGCAGCTGTGTGTGATGTGTCACTCGGATCTAGTTTATAAGCCACAAATAAATGAATAAATTAACCCTAAACAAACTCAGCATGTTCAGTTAAGTCAGCAAAAAACCTGAACCCAATCTCCCATTTTCCCTCGGCTCCTGGAGGATGGAAATGATGGTTTTTATCTTCACTGACAATTTCAGAGGTTTGTTCAAAGACTAAAACTGGAATGTGAAATAAATCCCTCCGCAGGAGTGACAGATGTCTGGTGAGGAGAAATAACAACTTTTATATCATCGTCACGTAAAATCGTTAAATGTTTAACGAGATTTCTGGAAACAGATGATTAAAAGGGAGGAAGAGGAGGAGTTGATGAGTGCTTCCTCATCCTGCCACCAGAGGGCAATCCAGACCAACTGAGTCTGAGTTTTCAGCTCTTCATTTGTTATTCTGTCATCGGTGACGTTTGGAGAGCGGAACTGTCGTTTAAACATCACGTGACCGAAGCAAATCAGGAAAAACCTCAACTGGGATGATTTTATACGCTGGATTTCACTCCTGTGAAGGAGGTGAGATTATTAGTTAATGTATTGACTCCTCCTAATCTGTTTCTATGGGATTCTCCTTTTCCTTTAGAGGACTTTTCCACCTCTGGAGTCCTGGTTGGAATCAGTATTCCGTTGAGATGCAGTAAAGGAGGCGATAAGCTTGAGTAATCAGGCCTTATTAAACTGACTCTTTGCTCTTTTGAACTCATCAAAGGAGCCATTTTCTGCCAGGCGGTTCTTTTGATTCCGCTAGATCTCAGAGCGAGATGAAGTCAGACTAGAAGTGCATTAGCTGAGAGGACACCGGCTCGGCGTTCCCGTTACCTGGACGGAGTTCAGATGGCAGTAGCCGTTGAGCGGGAAGCGGATGACGTGCGTGGAGTCGTGGTTCCAGCCGGCGTTGACCGAGTTGCACATGACGTCGCCGATCTCCGGGAACACGTCCTCGATCAGGGCCTTGTCGCCGCTGAGCGTGATCCTCTCGCCCAGTTCGGGGGCCACGCGCACCACCAGGCACTCGCAGGGGCGCAGCACCCGGCCCAGCTCCTGGTCCTGGCGCCAGCGCTCCAGCTCGGCCAGCATGGGCTGCAGCTGGAAGTAGCGCGCCTCCTCGTACAGCAGGCTGTAGTCCTGGAGGAGGCAAGGAACAGTTTAAATCTGGGGGGGGGGGGCAGCACAGCGTCTAGGTCTGACTGTGGCGGCGGAAACGCAGCCTGGAGGCGCCCAAAGACGCCGACCACGCGGTTCCTCATTTCCTGTCGGCGCTTCATGATAATCCAGTGACATTCCTGACAAGAGATCAGATTCGCTGATATTCCGACTCCCAAAAAGTTCCTCCCCAAACTAGCGTGAGCTTTGTGAGTGAGCTCATGTGGAGAATGGCGTAATCGCAGCTGTCTGGCTGATTTTTATCTATTTACTAAAGCAGCAACAGCACATACGCCCGCTTCTGTTTCAGCCATAAAGCTCATGTATCCCCTCCGGCAGAACCAGGGAAAAACTTCTCCCTTTTCTGAGCCGATATGAAAGCAGCTGGTGACTTAAACGTGGCCAACAGTGCGTCGGGATACTGCAGATCAAAATAGCTATAAACGCAAAGGGCTAATCGCCTCGCGCTCCTATTGGGGGGTTGTTTTTTTCTTTCTAATTTGGAGCCGACCCAAGAGTGCAAAACAGGAAGAAGTTTGGAAAAGCGACGTTTCTACCCGAGTGAGCAGCGAGCCGAGCGGAGGAGGAGGAGGAGGAGATGCGGAGGGACGGGCAGCACAGGGCTGTGTGGGGTAGAGCGGCGGATCTGTTCCTTGCAGGACTGCAGGGCCTGAAAGGCATCACAACGCAGTTTTCTCAGGCTCCTCTCGCCATGTGAACGTGGCCCGGGCCTGAACCGGGATCTGTCTTGCGTCTTTGCTTATTTTAGCTGACATACTTTCCACTGATTGAGTCACTGTGGACAGTCCATCAGATAATACGCTTATTTGTTTTCTCCTGAGGCGAGTTAAGTAATTACAGACTAAATGACACATAAGAATTTTTTGAAGAATAGGTGGGGGGGGATGCTAACGTGTCACATGCACGGAGCCTCAGCCTGCGTGGACGCTTGGCACGAGAACATAGAGGAGGCTCAGCCAATGTCGCCCGCTGTTTATTTATGGGCGAGCGCGATGGTTTTTCCTTTATTGTAATCTCAGGATCGGGAGGGAGGCTCTGGTTTTGCTCCAGGTCTCCAGCGTGGGAGCCCAGGCAGAGGTCTGGTGACCAAAGGCGCGGCACTCAGCGTGCACGCCGCCTTCGCCGCCGCTGGACGTCCACTCACTTTGAAGTCGTCCGGGATGAGGAGCTTGGACGTCCTGAGGAAGTTGAGGATGTAGCGGAACATGTGTCCATCCCTGTCAATGAAGTAGTGCTGCTTCAGGCTGTCCAGGACTATGGGCTCCGTACCATCAAAGAGACGGCCGATTCTGCCCACAGAGAGGGGAGGGGGAGAGATGGAAGGGGGGGGGGGCAAATGGGGACAATACGTCAAGAACAGTTCACACAGCAGAATTCCTGCTCAACATTTAGAGACGACACAAGACCTCAGCGCTAAAGAAAGCTGGAAAACAGAGGTGGTATGAAAGGGTGAGGCCAGCTGGTTGCCGGTTGCCCGGGGCGACCAGCCAGCCGGCCTCAGGCCGCGGCCTGGGAGCGTGGCTGCGGCCTCTCGGTCTCCAGATGGCCCAGGCCCTTTGGTCCTCCGCTGCTGCTGTGACATCTGTCATAATAACCAAGTTGCTTTTGTCTGCACGCTGCACTTGTTTACGCCCCGAAACGACTGTGGGGAAGGATGGCGACGGGAAGGCGGCTGAATCCGGAGCGTTTCGGAGCGTTTCGGAGCACTCCGTACACCGGCTACTGTCCTGTCCACCAGACGCACGTATGGGACGCTTTAGTGATGTGATGGGATGTGACATTTGGCTGTTTAATGTCACAGGATGACATTAAACATTAAACAGGCTGACATTTTGATACTGATAAATCTGGCATGAAAGCTTTAAGAAATGTCTCCCCCGGTTTGGGGAAGCCACTTCACACACACACACACACACACACACACAGATCTGTGCTCACCGGGATTCTGGGAATTTGGTTAAGGTGGCCAGGCTGCTGGTGTACATGTGTCCGCCCACGTCGATGTGCACGGGGGCGTTGGACTTGGTGAGCTGTGCAGGAGTCGGGATGCCCTGGTTACTCAACGGAGACACCGGTGACCGTGTGATCATGGGTCTGGACATGCTGGAGCGATTATCCTGTAAAACACAGCGAAGCCGAGGTAAGTCAGACAGGACGAGGAGGCTCCTTCCTGATCCAGATGTGCCGATAACGCTTTGGAAAGCCAGCCTGGGGGGGTCTGTAATTAGGATTTAGATGATTTTCATTCCAAAGATTAAACAACAGTCTGGTTAACAAACAGCAGGAGTGAGGGGGGGGTTTTCTTCTCTGCGTGCTGGAGCCGCCTGACCTTGACCTGAATGTTGCCACATCCACAAGCACCCATTCCTGTGGGCCATAATCTCCCAAAACCAAATTAATTTTCCGGCATCAATCTGAGAGTCTTGGAAACGAGCAGTAATGAGTCTTGATTGGAATTCTGTAATAGGATTTGGAGAAACCGTCTCCGGTTAACCTACAAACACCATTAACGGGCAGATCTCCTTGGAAATATTACTCAAAAGTTTCAGACACTTTGTGGAAATTGGAAACACTCGAGGACGCCCGTGCGTCGCGTCTGTCGGCGGGAGACCCCGCTCAGGTTCCACGCGAGTAAAACAAGACCGAAAAAAAAAACCACGTTAAAAGATTTGAAACATTTATAATGGTGAAGCAGGACGCGGAAGAATAACGCGCCGCCGGTGCGCATTCGACGAACACGCAAAGCTTCCAGAGAAGCTCCGCGCGTGTGTCACGTAAACGCGCGCAGTCGGAGCCCGACCCGAAGCCCCGAACCCGCTTTGTTTCCCAAAACGAGCGGATGAAATGTTGGCGTTTACCTGCGCCGGCATCACTGAGTTGGGAGACGAATTCACCGGGTGGTCATTCTGCTTGAGAGACGCTGCGGGGACCGGCTCTCCCCGGACCGCGTACATGAGCGAGGACTCCCTGCACTCCGCCGCTCGCATCGGGAGCCGTTTGAGGGACGCGTGCACGGACTCGTCCGCGGAACTGATTGGACGCGGTCGTTTTCTCGCCTTCTGATGCGTTAAGTCCATGATGTCCGTCTCGTCCATGGCCGCGCTCACTTTAAAGGTGCTCGGATCGACGCGCTCGCCTTCGCTTCCTTCCTTCCGATGCCTCCGCAACACGCTGGTGCCAAATGTGGAGCTGGGCAGGAGCGCCGTGGCTGTCAGACGGAGCGGCTTCCTTCGGAATGGCTGGGAGAAGTCAAAGCCCCGACAACATTAGCATCGCGGCGCCCGCGGCTCTTCTGGGCTGTCGCTGCTGCCGCGGCAGGTATGAGTGTCGCATTTTTATATAATGAAATAAATCGCGCCTCGCACGGCTCGATGCCCCCACTGCACGGCAGCGGCGCGCATCTGGACACGCCGCAGCTGGCCTTTGCCCTTTCGGGGCAGCTTTTCTGCCCCCCCTTCCCCATATAGAGGTTGCATTAAATGTCCAGACCCAAAGGGTCCTTAGCTTCTGGGATGGTGACCAGCCCACTCACACACCTGGACAAAGGTGTCCCTTTAAACGCCCCCCCCCACCCACAAACACACGTCACTCCTCCCATCAACTTTTTAAAAAAGCCTTTTGCTTTTTTTCCTTTTAATTAGAATCTCGACTGAGTGATTTAAAGCCGTGCACAGGCCACATGCACAGATGTGCCTCCACTGTCAGCACCGCAGAGACGACTCCAGTGTTTGAACTTAAAGTCGGGTGCTCTCCTCAGCTGCACCTTTTTTTTTCATACAGAGAAAAAGCAGGGAATCCACAAATTTTAATAACATTCAGATTAAAATTAATTAGTTCAACCGCTGGCCTTAAAACATCCACCCTTCTGCTTCTCATTGGCAGCGCGGGTTTCACACCTAGCTACCCAATTAGCAATTAAGCTTGCCTTTGAGTGCAGGCCTCCAATGCGGTGTGTGATCCTGCTCTGATTTGCATGCCGCTTGTGCATGCGCTGATAAGCGCAGGCAGCAGCCATACATAGTTTTAAAATTCAACTCCAGAAATCCCTCGCAGAAGGCAAAAGGACCCGCGGGGCACGAGGGAGAGAAATCACATGGCTGCTCTTCAAAAGGGGACCTGTGTAAGGCAGCCGGCAAAGTGCGTGGGATCACACTCAGAATGCAGGTAATTTGTTCCCTGACTAATTTGTGGAGATGGTGGTGGTGGTGGTGGTGTGTGTGTGTGTGTGTGTGTGTATGGGAGCCTGTAGAGAGCAAGTTCTGAAAACAGCTTGGTGGAATTGGATTTCCTCAAAGCCTTGTCATCGCAAAGGTGGATTGGGTGTAAAATCTGTGAGGCATTATGGAAAATTGCAGGGGAGACAGAGGAGAGGGTGAAAGAGCGGGTAGGTGGGAAGTGGAAGGGGGTTACAGGCACGCCGCCGCTATCACCCGCCGCTATCTGGAGGTACACAAGCACACCTGCAGCTCGCTGCTTCACACTGGGAGCTGATCTATCAAGCCCCAGGTGCTCGTCACCTGTTGCCCGTTGACGGAAGATCCTGAAGTTTCCAGCACGACTAGAACAGAAAAAAGCCTCAGACTCTGAGAGCGGGCCCGTTTGGCCCGCCTGTGTTGTGCCACAGTATGCAAAAACAAATCAGAAACAGGCACGCCGCACCGGAGCCCGCAGCCATTTGGCTGCTGCGCGTTACTCCACCGTTTTCCATCTGAAGCCTTTAAAGCCTGACGTGCAAAATCATCACTTCGCCGTCTTTGCAACTTCAAAAAAGCAAAGAAAACAATCCGGGAAGGAGGCACCTGCCGGCCGCGGCCGCAGTCGAGGGCCCCATCCAGGGTTTCGGGTTCGCGTCCCACAGTGCAGCTCTTTAGAGCTTCGACGTATCGGAGAAGATGCAATTAGCATTTCAGACCGGAGCATTAGCATTCAGTTGGGGGACCCGTATTTACATAATCTGGAAGGGCCGGCGCTACGCCGCTGCCCTCGGGCGTTTGCTTCAAACGTCCGCATGGAGACAAATCTACAGATTCTGGGTGAACTTTAGTCAAAGCCTGCAGGGCAGAAAACAGGTAGCGAGACTCCAGGAGCAGAACATCACGTCCGCTGACGTGTGCAGCTTTAAGGTTTCGGACTTTTGGCTTTAATCGATGTCACAAAACTCTGTTTTAGAAGAGCTGCGTATAAGTTGGTTGACACCGCCTAAAAGAGCTAAAAGACCCAAAGGAATCAACCTTCCCTCCTCTGTTGTGTGTCAAAATCCTCAAAACTGACAACCTGCAGTGACACAAAAGGCCACAAAAGTGATACAGGTTTCCCACCAGCGACTTCCTTTAGAGACGGTGGTGCCGGGTCACTGGAGACCACGATGGGGCCAGTAAATGTCACGATGGGGCCAGTAAATGTAACGGACCCGCTCTGAAAAGTTCGACTTGTGTGTCTTTTGTTCGGTGCAGTTTGTGTGTAAACGCCGGCGCGCAGCGGTTTTGTTAGTAGAGCGCCATCTAGTGATCGTCCCTGACAACTCCACCCCTTTCGGTTTATCCCCTCACTTTTGTGGAACTCGGTTAAATTCGGCAAACTTGAAGAAAACGTGAATTATTTGTTCACAGTGTCACCAAAAATAAATAAATCGAAGTTTGAGTTGTTAAGGTATTTTAGTCGATTCCCACTCGGACTTTGGAGTTGGTTAGGCACCGAGGGGGAAACATTTCCTCGATATCTTCCTTCATTTACATTGGAATTTATATGTGGAGAAGGCTAAATGTTGGGTTTGGTGGCGCTTCATCTCTCCTACATTCACGTTTGCGAGGATTCGCCGCCCCGAACAGAAACACAAATAACGCCCGCGGCCAAATGACTCCACAATGGCGTCTTTCATTAAAGGATCTGGGGCAGTCAGGAAATGGAGCGCTCGCACGACAAAATAACGCTCGGGACCACCTTTGGGGAGACGACGGAACGCAGGTCCGACTAAGTTGGGCGCAAGTTACAAAGCAACAGCGGCGCGGAGACGGTAACGCGTCCGCCACCGAAATGCGCCAGCAGCGAATTCACGCGGCGGAAAAAACCCGATCAGAGCGACCGGATCGAATTCCAGTGCGATTTTTTGCTCAGATCAGAGGTGGCCAAGGTGCGTGTGATGCACGCGCACCCACCCGTGCCGCGACTATAGAACAATAGCAGGAAATGGTTAAATATTTCTTTAAAGAACTGCGCCGCTCGAATCGTTTGGCACATGCGTAAAAGCGGCTGCGCCTCGTCGTCCCGGTCCACCCAGCCACGGAAACAACAAACCAAATAAAAATCCCCGCTTACCTGAAACATAGAGCAGCATAAAGTATCTGTTGTGCACCTTTTCTCTCCGTTTTGGCCCCCTGTCTGCCTCGCTTCCTACACCAGCGAGAAATGCAATAGCTTGGCTAAGGTAGACAGAACAAAATACAGAGAATACTTGCTCCGGGGCTCCGAAACCCCTCAAGGCAAAGATCAGGATACAATTAGCTCATGTCTCTGCCCCAGTCTAAACCAGTCTGCAAAATAAAACTCCGAGCAGTGGAACAGATCACAGGACCGCTTCAGCCTTTTGTTCAGTTTATGTTTTTATAAAATCAAATAAAGAAATCTGCCTTTTGAATTTATTTTTTTTTCCACAACACCCTCACTCCTTGTGCCTCCAACTTGCCTCTTCGCTCTCTCTCCCTCGCAGAGGAGCTGATTTTAATCGTTATGATTAGTTTTGATGTAACGCTCCCCGGGGCCATTGCTACAAATGGATGGAGTGTTTCTTTGCCAGGGAGGAAAAGCAGCAGATGATGATAATTATATAGATTGTTGGTGGAGTCCTTAGATTCTCCCCTTCTTCTCCCTCTCGGTCTCCCAGTCCAAGACACGGCTCCGTCTACTACATTTTTAAAAACACTCCTCGTGCGTGAGACAACTTGTTGATTAGTCCGCGGTCGACGTAATAATTGCCGAGATGTGATTAATGAAGGTCTCTCTCTGGACGTTGTAATTCTTTTCCTCCCTTTGGACCCCCCCACCCCCCTTCCCAATGACGTATTGTATAAATAAGCACTTGAAGCTTGCCTCTATGCCCAAATCAAGTCTGAATCAGCGCCTGCGGCTGATGTGCGAGCTCATTTCAGATGTTCAACCATGCATGGATTTGGAAAGATGGAAGCTTTAAGATTTCAGCACTGGGCAAAGGAATTCCATGTTTGGAAAATTCTTCACGTGGACGCGGGTTATTATTAGAGGGTGCTTTTAAATCTAAAAATCTCGCCAATTAAAATCATTTTAAGTAGTTATTCTTGAATAAAGATGGCACCGCCCCCTTTGGCGCCCCCTACCGCCCGCACCACGAACTTCACTCGTTCCAGAGGAAGAAGTTTTGTCCTCTTTGTTGTAACTCTGCACAACATCAAAAAGGAGATCTCACAACACAAACAGGGCGCACACAAAACCAGCCTTTGACTAAATATTTACACACAGTCTGTGTACCAAAATCCTCATCCGAGGAGAAGCTCCCCCCCCCCGCCCACCCACCCGATCCAGGACCGTTCTCAAGCTCAGGCCGCGGCGGAACGTGTGTCATCGCTGATGGAAACAAAAGATTTTTCCTAATTGTCTGCATCAAAGGAGCATCCTCCGCGGATGACAAACAGGACCGCTTCATCCCGGCTGATCCAGGAACCATTAAACTTTCCACTTTTTGTTTTTTTGGAGCAACAGGAAAAACAAACACCGGATTAAAGTGTTACCATGAAGTGATTTTTCCCCTCAGAGGTTACCAGGCTCGCGCACGCTGAACCTTGACTACACACGATTTGCACACACATGCGTGCGTTTTTATACCATTATTCTGACAACAAAATGGCGAGCAACCCCCTCCCCGGGCCTCAGAGTCCCATACGTTATCCATTTTCCACACAAATGGAGCCTATTCCCACTGGAACTCTCTTCCCTTCGGTATTCACGATACGAGTCGGACGCTTTTGAAGCGCTACCGACACACGTGCAGTTTGACAGAGAGATCGAGCGGTTCTTCTGGGACCTGCGGCGGTTTCCCCTCAACGCAACGGCTCCGGCGCCGGCGGCGGGCACGTCGCCGCCTGGCTGCACCGTGTTCTGGCGGACAAACGATCCAGATTGGTTGCAGATGTGAGCTAGCACGACCCCGATGACATCATGGGCTTCCCGAAAAGGAGCCGTCTCTGTCTGAAACTGCAGCCTTTTAGCGGCGTTCTAGCTCCACTTGAGCTTTTGTCAGTCCAGAACCGGAATGTTCTGCTCCATTTGGATCATTTTAACAATCTGTGACAGCCTGAGACAAAGACTCGATGATGATTTCCACACAATCAGTCATTCCCGGACGGTTCCCTGCTCCCCAGCCACTGCAGCAGATCCATGTAGCACATGCTAAGCTAGCCTCCCACCGAGATACGAGCGGTTGCTGCTGCCGCCGCCCTCGCCGCGCTCGCCGCGCTCGCCGCGCCCCTCTCATGGCCCGTGGGCATGCGAAGGAGTGGGTTAGATAAAAGGAAAACACTGAGGCTGCTCCAGAGCCTGACTCACTTCTGCCCTGCGGGGTCGCACCGTTTTAGGCCAGACTGTTCATCAAATATTATCTTTGGCAGCGGAGAAGATGGCGGCGGAGCGTCGCCCCGTCGCTGCCACGCAGCCCTGCCACACGAGCGGGTTCGGCTCGGGGACGTTAGGGCAGCCTCTCTGCCCGCTCTTAATATGAAATTTGGGCCCGTTTTTCCTCGCGGGGGCACACGCGGCCCCCTCAGCGTGCCGAATCTGGCTAATTCACTCCTGAAGAGTTTCTCAGTGCGACAACAAGTGTGTGGCAAAGGTCAGGATCGGCCCCAGATGCCCCCTTCCCACCCACACTGGACACAGGAGTCAGTGACACTACTGTAAGTGGGGGGAGACAAGGTGTGTGTTGTGGGGGAGGGGGGGGGGCTGCTTGGGTAACGCTGGGAGGCTCTAATAAAATGTAATCCTATTATATGGTTCCCACTAGAGGGCAACAATAATAAAGGTTTCCCTAATAACAGCAGCACACCAAACCCAAATGGAAAACAGCTCCTCGGGTCACATCCCGCACTTGTACATATATCCTCTCATTAACCCGATCGCTGTTGGGCCACATTACACCGACGGGCCTCCGAGATTTAAGCCGCGATGGCGCAGCAAGAGTTAAGTCAAACAAATGTGTTTCATCAAACTGCAGTTTGGGCTGCTCTGCATAAAGGAATTGAGGCAGGGAGGAGGAGGAGGAGGAGGAGGAGGACTAACGGAATGTGTGCGGGTGGAAAGTTGGAAGCAGAGCCCCGAGGAATCCAATCAGAACCTCCCCACCCGCCCTCCGCCTGTCCAAGCCACCGGGGTCTCAGGTGTGCGCTCCATGAGCTAATACCTCCCAAACCGGATTGTTTGTGTTGGAGTAATCAGGGTTCTGTAATGACGGTCCCGGAGTCACGGGGCGCTCGCACCCAACCGCCCCTGACGGTTCATTTACCTCGCCGGCCAGTCCAGGCGACACAAGAACAGAGCTTCTGATTCCACCAGATGAGCCTCCTCCCAGAGCAGCTCTGCTCCGGGTCAGCGGAGGCGTCCGGCGGAAGCGGCGGGAAGGCGGCCGCGTTCGGGCGAGGAAGCGGCGCCTCCACTTCCTGCCGCCGTACGCAAACGCCCTCCAATATTCATCATAAGTGACAAGGTGAGTGAGGAGATCCATCACATTCTCAAGACAGCCGAGTTATTAAGTGCGCCGGTGTAACAGCATTACGGAAGCCGGAATAACAAAGTTATTCCTCCCTCTCCGTCTCCGTCTGTCCCCGCACACGCGTGTGCACGTGTGTCTGACAGCATCAGATGGCGGGAGAGCGTCGCACGCCTTCCTGTTCCTGCACCACCCTCCGAGCCCAGAGCGGCTCACTCAAGGCTCTTTCCAGAATCAAACAATTTCACGCAGCTACTGGAGGAGGAAATGAACTGAGCCCAGAGCAATAATAAAATTATACAAATGTTATTACAGACTCGCCTGCTACTGTCCTACTTTAATTCAAATTTGGACACTCCAGGCGCCGCTGGTGGCAGAGACCTTCCTGAATAAATCAACATTAGCTTACGTCTAAATTATTAAGGAAGTGGGAGACTTTCTTGTTTATAGTATGAATTATTAAACAAGTGTTTAACGCTGTTTTTCCCCTCACGAATCCCCAAATATTATTTGCTAATGATCTTAAAGGTGTGTGTTTTATCTTTCGCCCCTTCTGTCGAGTGCTGGGAATTGAGATTTGAGTTTGCTAGCTGCAAGAAGCCCGCCTGCTGTCGGCGCCATGAGGGCGAGGAGCGGCGGCGGCGTCGCTCGTTGGCGTCGTTATGATGTGCAAATGAGACGCGATTCCCATCGCCGGCGATGTCGGCGTCTGCTCCGCATCTGTACGTACATTCATCAATTATGGAGGCGCCGCTTGCGTTTCAGCCTCCTAAACGGACAAACGCGCGGGTTAAAAGTGTTTTGCTGCAACCTTGTTGCTACGCGAGTGTCACAACTGAAACTTCGAGGGGTCGATTCCAGCATCCTTCAGCCTGCAGATTTATCACTCCATCCCCATCTGAAACCCAAACCGGCCCAAGATCCCCCCCCCCCCCAACTGGGACCGTTCTCCTCACTTTCCCTCCACCGTTTAATCTTGCGATGGCCCGTTGTTGATAAATCTGAGCCCAGGGAGTCCATTTCCCATCATCCCGAAACATCAGATTTATGTGCTCGTTTATTTTGGCTGTAAAGATGATGAAGGGGAGCTGAGGGGGCGCTGGCCTCCAGCCACTGAGCCCTTCAGGAGCCCAGGCAGCGAGCCTGCAGGTAAAAGATAACGCTGCAGGAATCCAACATAAGGAGACCTGGAAGGAGAACATCAGTAGGTTTTAGAGTGGAAGGACAGCAGACATTATTTTGATGCATGTTAATGGGGGGCAGAGTTGCACCGAATATAAGGCTCTGACCAATTTCAAAATCCAGTGGTGCTCAGACTTTAAAGACAAACCCCTGCTGCCCCCTGACATTAGTGCAACCTTCACGTGCAAGGCTCTTGGCTGCCCTCCCCTGGAGAACAACAGATGGGACCGCGATCGCCCGTAAAGCGGTTCTCAATATGGCCGCTAGATGGTGCTGTTGGGACGCAGCACAGCGAGAGGCGGACGTGGGAGGTTAAAATAAATACGGTCGGCCCTGCAAACGTAGCCGCAGACCAGGAGGTTGGGATCATTTCCTCCACGCTGCAAACCGAGATCGACTTTTTCCTCTGTTTCTTAGTGCCGGAGACAAAAATACAAAAAAGCTCAGGTCTCTGGCGTTCCGGAGTGGGGGCCATTTCCTTTGCTGATGGGATGAGATTATGTGAAGCCACTCTCTGAGGTCTACCTCAATGTTGTCGGGAGATTAAAGGTAGATGAGACCATCCATCATTGATCCGCAGTTTTAACCCCCCCCCCCCCCCCCCTTCCCCCCAGAGGCGCAGAAACGAGTGCACGCAGTGAAAGGCATTTTATTTCAAAACAACTACGACAATCATCACAGAGGACTGAAAGCCTGAACCAAAACGCTTCATTATCTCAGCAGTTGTTCAGCTGGGATCAGCCCCCAAAAGGTCAATCATTTAAATTCTCATAGCCTGTTGCATCAAACACGATGGGAAGAAGAGACGCCGGCATGACGGATGCACTGGAAACAGAGAGCGACAGGACGCAGCTGGGAGGACTTTCTCCCAACTGTCCCGTATTAATTATCAGGGGAAAATGTCGCCCATTATCACGCAGCCAATACACGGAGCAAACAAACGCGGAGGCCACTGCGGCGACCCCGGCGTAATTGGCTGCCCGTCCACATATTTCTGGTGGCCGTTTAGCAGCGTTGAAAGGAACCTCTGTCTAAATGGTGGTGGGGGGGCCCCCGGAGGAGCGGCGGCCGTTCCCAGACGATTCTGAGTCCAAGTGATGAGATTCACATTAGCTCGGTGACAATGAGGGGAACTGGGGTTCGCCGTGGAGCCCGGCGGGCAGGAATTTCACTTTTCTCCGAGGTCCTGGACCAAGATGGAGTCGCCAAACTTTGACCGCCCCTTCTACAGATTGGTCTCTACTTCCAGCGCACGTGATAGTCATACGGAGGACAGCACTTCTCCCGCCGTGTCCTGGAAACACTCCTTTTTCTCGGCTTTCTCCAGATGGGAGACGGTGTGGACAGAGCCTGGTTTGATGGCGACGTCTTCCGCCTCCACCTCCCGGTACCTTCCCGCCGAGTCCTTGTGAAAGACCGTCTCCAGCCTCTTCTTGAGCTCCGGGTCGGGGCAGTACAGGTACTCGTAGAGCCCGGCAGCCAGGATGGCCCCCAGGATGGGTCCCACCCAGTAGACCTGCCAGGAGCAGCAAGAAACCCCCCATTAGTTGGCTGGACATGTGTCCACTCTGGCCCTGCCCCTTCCTGTAGGCTCCCCGGAGCTTCATCTGACACCACAGAGACAAACGTTACACAAACGTTATTAGCACAGCACCAACAACACGACGCCGCGGTTTAACACCCCGTCCGGCCACATTCCATCAGCGTTCCACGCTAACATGCTGCATTTCCTTTATTTCCTGGAAACAGGATGTGAACTGATCCATCCCTAACCGATGGAAATGCATGGACTTTTCCAGGGATCTCAGCTTCCATCCACGGCTGCCTCAGCACTCCTGGCAGCGGCGCTGGAAATGTGACCTTCTCTTATTTCACGGTGGTGCTGCGCTCCAGTCCACCCTCTCCCAGCCTCGGCCACAGCTCATCATTGACGATGCATCCACAGGTTCAACCAGGCCACATATGCATGTATACATCCCCAGCTGGACGCGTCTCTTACCCAGTGGCTGCTGAAGTTGAGTGTGATCAGGGCCGGTCCAAAGGAGCGAGCCGGGTTCATGCTAGCTCCGGTATAGTTGATCTAAGAGATAACAAACAGTTTCACACAATATCGTCATCAACTGTTTTCCATAGGATGCCGACTGCCTGTAAAGTGGGATCAACGGGACTCCTGATGTATATATGTACATGCATTGGTAAGACAGATGCAGGGGGAAGACAACATCCATTTCCCCGAGCGGCGGTGCGCTCGGCAGGTTCAGGGAAGCCCCAGAGATCGGTTGCTATGCGATGGCAGCCTCCAAATGAATGTGCACGTAGGTGTGAATCAGTGAGAAAGTGCACGGTGCGACACACAGAACAACACTTGCTTTTACAGCCGCGCCGCTGCGGCTCCAGAGGCCAGGGCGAGGTTCTGGTTCCGGGGTGTTGTAGAAGAGGGCGGAGGGATATTTAAATCACCGCTGTTGGGTCGGGGGCACGAGAGGTGTCAGCTGATGTGAGGTGGGAGAACATTTGGGGCGATAAATTTATGAATCAGAAGGTTTTTCTGAGGGTGGTTTAGAAGAGGAGGAATTTCCTCTGGGACGAACTTACGGCAAACAAGTGTCCGATGGCAACGGAGAAGCCGATGGCGAGGCTGGCGGAGCCCCCGAGGTCGGTGCGTTTGGGATCACAGGTGGCGAAGATGGTGAAGACCAGCTGGAACGTGATGAGGAGCTCCACCAGGAGGCCGTGTCCGACCGAGATCTGAGAGTTCACCTGGGGAAGAGACTCCCAGTGAGACGAGCTGCACGGAAGTGCGTCAGCGAACGGGAAGAGCGGCGGACCCGTACCTCCGTGACGCCCAGGGAGCCTCTAGCGGCCGCAGGCGTGACGAGGTGCAGGACCCCAGCGCCGGTCACAGCTCCCAGGCACTGAGCCAGCACGTAGAACAGCGCCTTGGCCAGGCTCAGCTTCCTGGTCACCACCATCGCCGCGGTGACGGCCGGGTTGATGTGTCCGCCGCTGATGTGGCCGAAGCACTGCACCATGGTGGCGATGCTCAGGCCGAAGCACAGGGAGATGAGCACCAGGTCGGCCGGGGGAGGAGAAGCCTCCCCCGCTTTCCAGCTGATGGTGGAGCCCAGGCTGAGGAGGACGAAGATGAAGGTGGCCAGGAATTCCCCGGACACGGCCCTCCAGAACTCCTTGGTCCAGATGCCTTTGAAAGCCGCCATGATGTCACAACGACGCAGGAACCTCCTGGCAGAGATAGAACACAACACGGACCAACGTCAGGGCTTCAACCTTCAACCTTTTCTTCCGAAGCTAACGATCAGGCTCGGAATTCCTTCAAGTATCCGCGTCCGTGGCTGCGGCCGCTCGGCTAATTCCGTCATCTCTCTCGGAGACTCACCAGAAACGTGAGCACGCTCCCCCTCCCTGTGTCCCTGACCAGCCCGATGTGCTCTCACTCATGAGTCCGGCTACGCACCCGGCGGAGACAGCTCTCCCCTCATGACAGCTAAAGGCTGGAACGGTTGCCGGGGTACTTACGGGAGCGCGTCGGGCCACGGGAGCGCACGAGCGGAGCAGGGGGCAGGTCTGTCAGAGGGACGCCAGCCACACATAGTGGAGCTGGATCGAGTACAGCAGCTTTATTAAGTCACTAACTGGGCATCACCTCTCAGGAGTTAGGCTGCCTGCAGGGGGGGGAGGGGGCGGAGCCATGAGATTTGCCTGCGGGGCAATTAGAGGCGCAGTTGCACTCGGCAACGCAGCAACTCAGGCAACCTCAGTGTTGCAGTTGGAGCAGAGCTAACGGAGAGCAAGAAAAGACGGGCTGAGTCTTTATTTTACTGTCCCCACGTCCCCCACGTCCCCCACGTCCCCCACGTCCCCCATCCCAGAGACAGGATGGACACATGTGGCAACATCTGTGCTAAGCCAGCAAATAATAGATGGATTGTATTACGAGAGGACGGGAAATGGGCCAGCAAAGAGCCATAAAGAGGCAGGAGACGTGCTGGTTGTATTCTGGGCGGTATGAAGACGCTCTTCTTCTTCTTCTTCTTCTGGTGTTCTCATCTTCTGCCCTGGTGATCATCCAAGGTTCTCCAGGAAATGTCCTGTGTCTAATACAGTGGTGGAAGCTAAAAATAAAGGCACAACCACGAAGGCCGACTGGGGGTCCATGTTTTCATTGGACACACGTTTAGCATGGTTGCTGATGGCGACGAGCTAATGTGCTACGATCGAGTTTTTAATCCACTTCCTGTCTCCACTGACGCGTGCAGTGTTCCACCAGCACGTTGATCCAGCCGTCCGGCACTAAATCACCATAAAAACAAATGAAAAGGTTCAATTAACTCGGAACTAAGATCCTAAGTCGGTGCTGATTCAGTCATAAAAGAAGAGAAAGTGCAGCGTCGCCCTACAGCTGCTCATGAATCAGCAGATAAACACGCCGTTCTGAGGGGAACAGGCAGTTTTTGGGGACAGGCTGTGGGCGCCACAGTTGCACCTCAGCCTGCTGAGCCCAAACGTGCGCAACGTGCGCTGTTTTCCCTTTAATATCAGCATGCACGGCATGCCTGCACCACCTGTACGGTCCTTCCTGCCAACATGTGACTGACCTTGTTGTGAAAGAGCCATTCCAGGGCTTTTCATGTGCTATCGTTTAGTCATTACACATTATTTTGAAGGCTCCTTCACGCTCCTTTAGGCAAACACAACGGGGCAACATGTGGAGCGACACGAGTGGAGGCATTCAGATTTGGAGATAATGAGGCCTGATAAACTCCAAAGTGCTTTTGGGGACCTTACTCTCGCTAATTCATGCCCCAGCTCTTTACCCCATCGCTAACAATCACAACTACCAGATTTTCTGGACTATAAGTCGCACTTTTTTCATAGTTTGTCAGGGGGTGCGACTTGTACTCCGGAGTGACTTATATGTTAAATAAATACATTACAGAATTTCACATGTTTGTTATTTTAACACTGACGACCACAAGAGGGCGCTCTAGGCGTGTGTACCTGAGGAACGAGTTCCTTTAGCAACGCAGAAGAAGAAGCGATGCTTCGTCTCTGGAGTTGGACTTGATTGTTTGGTAAACTTGCTCGGATGTTCTTTATGCTATAGTTATCTAAATTAGCTGAATTTGTGACGTTAGCATACCGTAACCCTATTGCTAATCCATGCTAATTGCCTTTCAAGATGAAATGTATGTTCTTGGTCTCGGATTTTATCAAATAAATTTTCCCCCAAAATGCGACTTATAGTCCAGTGCGACTTCTATCTATTTTTCTTCTTTATTATGCATTTTTTGGCTGGTGCGACTTAAACTCCGGAGCGACATTTAGTCCAGAAAATACGGTAAATGCCCCATAAACACCAAACTGAATGTCTTCGCTTTGCCAGTGAAATATCAGTCCTGATCCTTGTTCTGCAACATGTGCGAACACACACACACACACACACACACACACACAGAGTTAAATATATGCTATCACCAGAAGTTACTGAGACCGTAACCTTTGCTTTAACCTTTGACCTTAAGTGCCCTGCTGCTCTCCGCTCTGGGCTGGAACGTACGTAACGTCTCGCGTTTCCTCCCGTCGACGCGCTCGGAGGTTAATGAGCGTGCACGTCGGCAACAAGTGCACGTCTAATTTTTCGAGGAAGGCGTGCTGAAGCGCCACAGTCTTTATTTTTAGTGCTTCCTCGTGTTAAAGGTGATTATTATCGCTCCGCAGGTGCACGTGCACGTGCATGCACAGCGTGAGATAATCACTTACACACCCTGATAATTATGCACGCGCTGCGGCTTTGTTTACAGTGGTAAATATGACCACTAGGCTTGTTTATTTTACAGCAACATTAAAATCCCGCACACTGTATCAACTCGGAATCATAATGAGAGACATGAAACGGAGAATCTTGTGCTTCCTCCAGGCAGTGAATGCATCACAGCAGTTCCTCCTTCACTAATTAAAAGGTTGCCTTCATTTTTCATTGGTGCCCGTGTTTAATTTACAGTCAATTAATATTTGTGGACAAGACAGGAATCCTGTTGTGTTAGACGAGGCTGTTCGGTGTCATGCTAGCTCAGTCGTGAGCTAGCATTAGCTCTAAAGGACGTTTGTGTTGCTCAGAAAGAGCAGCTCCAGCTCTAGCGAACATTTCCTACGTTGCTACGCTTCGTTAGCCAGCCCGCTCTGCGCAGCGCCAAGTTTTCGGCATTCCACAGTGAAGAGAATCCCGAGGCCGTTATTTAGGCCTGATTTAGCCTCTTCCTGAAAAAAAGGGACGTGCGAAAAGGGTTTGATGCTTATTGGAGTAAATGAAGCAAACGGGAATGACCTGCTTGTGACAGCACGGTTAACCTCTGACACAGAAAAACAAGCGTCTGACACTACTCCACCCCCAACACGGGCCGTTCGGGGGGTGGGGGGGGGGTGCGGGGGGGGGGGGGGGGGGGGTATGCAGCATGAGAGGACGCTGATCCGCAGATCTGGATGTTCTGGAGTGCTTTTAACCTACGCTATCTGTGTCAGCGAATGCAACAGCTGCACATCGCAGATTTGGACTGAGTGTAGACGGAAAACATTCCCGGTTATTCCGTTTACGGCCACTGGAGGCGATAGAGGACCGCTTCCTCCTGTTTTCCTCTGCTGAGCCTGATGTGAATCAGTTTCTGTTGACAGTCAACAATAAAATCACCCAAAAACTGGTGATTATCGTCTCGTTAAAGAGACGCATCCGGAACACCCGGTCCGGGGTCATCGCGCCCCTCCTCCCCTTTGCCCCAGATCGTCTTTCAGGCCTCGGTTCCGGATGTAGCGGAGGAGAAAATTTTACAGGAGTCCAATCTGTGGATTTCACGGCTGAGGGCAGGAGTGTGTTGAAATGTGATGAAATCACAGCTCAACTATTAAATATTAAACACACTGGCTGTTTTCACATATCAATAAAGCTTCTGACCGAAATGTCATTAGTTCCAGTAGCTGCCTGCCTGTGCTAACGCTACGCTCAAATGAACAGGAACACACACACACACACACACACACACACACACACACACACACACACACACACACACACACACACATACACACTCCGAAGCACCCAGAAGACCTTGAGATTATACTGCTGCAAAAACAACTTGACGAGGTCCCGATGTTTTCTGGTGTGTGTGTGTGAATGTGTGTGTGTGTGTGGGGGGCACATTCCATGTAAGCTTCATTGCTCCTATTCAATCATCTACAGAGAATAGTGACATTTTTCATTTCTCCCCCTCTCTGCCGAAAACACGCCGCTGTAGAACCCAACAATAAAAGTGCACTTTATAATTACTTTTTATCGATTTCTTTCGGCACACGTGGGGGGGGGACTACAGCAAATACAGCAACTGATTATCTCATTTGAGCCACGCCGACGCACAGCGCAGCGTCCGGCCGCGCGTTAGCTACGAGCATCTTTCAGCGCCACCCTCGTTACTCCCGGGAGTCGCGGAGCGTCCACGCTGTGGTCAACCCCGGCAAAATGGGTAGCAGCCGTTAGCTTCAATACAATATGCCACCGGCAGAAGCTAACGGCTTTTACGTGCAAGCACGCGTTAGCAACCGGCTGTTGCTACAAAGCCTGGCTTCGTGCCTCCGTTTGAGCTGGTCTGCAGCCAAAGACACGGACGAGTTCTTCCACTGCTGCCGCGTTGCTATTTTTAGCAGCGCTCCGCGGGCAGTCCGTATCGATTTTTCTTGTCTTAAAGTTCCGCAACTGGCTGCTGGACTTCAGTTAAAGATTTTGAAGATAGTTTTATTTCAACATTTGCGGGCGAGCTAGCAAGAAGCGGCGGGTTGCGTTAGCGACCGCGTCCGCGGGCCTCACGACCCCTCGTGTCTGCGCGCACTTGCCTAAAACGGAGCTTTGGGGTTGAGTCTTAAGGAGGGAAAAGAGGATTGGGCCTGTTTTCATCTGGATCCTGGTGCCAGAGAGTCTGTCTCTCCTCCTAATCATCACTGGAAGAGAAACAGGGCGGCTATTGTGAGTAATTAGAGATGAAGCCGAGTGTGAACGTTCTTTATCGGGAGGCTGTGCAGGACAGAGAAGCTCCGGGTTGTAGCTCCAGTCCTGTTGGACCGTCCCAACGTGTCCCTAAAGGACGCCCCGCTGTTCCAGTGAGCCGTCCTACGTGACCACAGGAACCGGAGCCAGCAGCTCCTTCCCTGGTCTATCTGCCCTGGTTATGTTCAGCGTGCAGGACTTAAGGCGTCACATGACAACACCTCGTGTTCCAGACCCCCCTTTTTGAGGAAAATCCCGCCAGTGGCGTAAGTCATCACCTGCCTGGGATTTACGGCGCACGTCGCTCTCTTCCCTGCTCCTGTCTCATCCCTGTGGACTTCAAAGAGCTTCAGCGTTCCACCGCTGACACTGAGAATTACCGCAGGAAAGTGACGCACACGAACGTTACGGCAACACACGGAGCCTCCAGACGGGGGCATGGCGGCCCCGTGTCGGACCGACGGGGGTCGGGGTCGTCTGAAACGGCCCGCTCGTAAACAGGAACAAACGTCCGTTCCCGTTCCCTCCAGATGGGAACGGCTCATAAATATCTGGCCTCCGCAGCAACGCGGCACTGCCCAGCAACTCCGAGGACATCGGAGAGACGCTGGAGGGGACGGAGCACAGCAGCGCCGTCACGGAGCAGCAACCAGCAGCTCGCCATCAGCGTTCAGAGCCTGAATTCAACCGTTGACCTTCAGCCAAGGTTAAAGGTCGTGGGACCGAGCGGCGCCGCTTGTTGCCGCACCTGTGTTGCCTCCCACAGGTGAACAGCAGAGGTGTGGTGAGGTAGCAGCGGCGGGGACGCGCGTGGACAGGACGGGGACAGAGCGTCTCATTACCGAGCCGTCGCGGAGACGAGCTGTCAGGTTAAAGCCCCCAGGAAGCGGCGCCCGCAGATGCTGCCAACGATCGCACGCCAGCCTCTCCACCAACAACAGAGGACGTTTGCGAGCATTAGAGAGGAATCATTGAGGGAAGGGGGGGGGGGGGGGCTCTCAGGCTGCCTCCGCTTGGCTGCAGGTTCACCAGGACGGCGGCGCTTCGCCGCTGGTTGACCCACGCCGGCGCCGGCGTGGACCGATGCGATCAATACCTTCTTATTATGACTAATAGGGCGTTTCTGGGATACGTATGGATCCCACTGTCAAGGTCCCGTTAGCAGGACGCGCCTCATCCTCGCCTGTTCTTCCCTGTGAAATCAGGTTAATCCACCAGGATGGAGAAGAAGGGCTTTTCTTGTTGTTACCCCCCCCCCCCCCCCCCCTTCCTGGGGGGCAGGTCACGTCCACGTTTACACCAGAAGAACCGAGAGCTCGACCTCCTTAAATCCAAACTTTATTCCAAAAGGCCCCAAAGCCCAAAGATAGAAGGAAAGAACCCCTGAATCCTCTGTGGGGGGGTGGTGGGGGGGGGGTTCCTTTAGTCGGACTGGTCCCTTCAGAAAACATCAGCCTCTTCTTCAGAGACGGCGGCGCTGCGGCCGTGACGCCGTTCCGAGGGAGCGCGTGTTGACAGAACAAGGTCAATCGCTGGAAACGTGAAAGAAGGCCGCGTGTTTGGGAATATGGCCCCCAACACCCCCAACTACACCTGACTACTGCCTCCAGGGCTCCGGGTCTGGGGCAGTATTCTTCGAGAAGAGTCCATCACACCCACTGGGAGCTCTGGGGGAACCTGGAGGAACCTTCTCTGGTCACACTTTCCTCATCAGGAGGCGTCTGAGCCGCAGAGGGAAACGGAGGCTTCAGCCCCCGGAAAGGTTCGATTATTTACCCCAGCGGGGCAAATCTGACTGGAGCTGCTGCTGCTGCGGACCTGCAGGACGGGAGGTTCAGACCCTGGATGGTCAATCTGACCCAAACAGGTTGTAGTAGTCACATTTAAAATATGAATATAGCAACATTTCTACCGGGGAGGGTGATGTTTCTATACGCTAAGAAGAAAGGATGCTTCTGAAAGGAAAGAAAATAAACTCTTATTTATAAGCTAAGATAAGATAAGATAAGATGAACCTGGAACCTGGAACTATCCTGGAACTATTTTCTAAATGATTTGTGAATCAGAGGCGTGTTACGTAATCACACACTGAAAATAAAATGTGCGTGGAACAGACTCGCGCCGGCCTTTGCGTGAGATATTATAATTCGTTTATATATATAGGTTTAAAAGATCCCGGAGGTGTAATGCTGCGTGCCGCCACCGGGTGGTGCTAGTGCGCTTTGAAACGCAGAGCTGAAGCGCCCGCAGATCCCCGCACAAACCCGCAGATTTCACCGTGAGTGGCAGCTCTGCAATATTAATGTGATGGTGGATGCACCGAGCACTCTCTCCCATCCTTATATCTGCATTAATGTCAGGATTTCCACATCACGACAAAAAAAGAGAACAAAAACATAATGTTACAGAAGCGGCGCACATGCATTTTAATGAATCCCATCATAAAATATGGATCAGAAGGCACTTAAGATTCACGTGTTTATGTAGTTCCAGCATGTTAGTTGAGTTTTTAGTTTATTTTAAATCTGTGACTCGGTGCAGACATGCAGCGTTTCTGAGGTCAGAGGAACATCTGGTGTTTGCCAAGAGGGGAGATTACAAGATCGATAGCAGAAGGTAAATACAAGACTAGAGCCAGTAGCTCGTTGTTGAGGGGGGGGGGGGGGCACGACCTGATCTGCCCAAGGGTAACAAAACCCACCTGCAACAATATGCTGAGATGTTACAGGACGGGAACCGGATCCTTCCCTGCAGCCCCCAGTTACGGAGATGAATAATCCAGGTTTTTCTTGTTATTATAATCAATATCTTCCTTCTTCAGTATGACGGATTAGATCACAGAATCTGTAGGATCACATACGTCCTGTAGGATCGTATAGGTCCTGTAGGATCACATACGTCCTGTAGGATCACATACGTCCTGTAGGATCGTATAGGTCCTGTAGGATCACATACGTCCTGTCGGATCGTATAGGTCCTGTAGGATCACATACGTCCTGTCGGATCGTATAGGTCCTGTAGGATCGTATAGGTCCTGTAGGATCGTATAGGTCCCGGGATCTGGCGCCTATTGGAGCTAAAACAAATGAATTCCTCTCCTTCCAAACATGGTTTAAGGATAAAGAGCAGAAAATAACTCTTCCCCACGGAGCCTCGGAACCCCCCCAGCAGAAAAAGGTCTTCGCACTTCTCGTGTGTTGCCGGCTATTTCTTGCTCTGCGCGCGCGTGTGTTCGCACGCACGGGATGTGCGCGCATTTATTGTGAAAAGCCCAACCATCCCCCGGGCATCCAGGCAGAGACGTATATTCCTGTGTTATTCCTCCAGTATATTTCAACACTCCAGGAAACCGGTATTGATATTTCATACTCATAAAATTGGAGGGTTTTTTTTTTCTTCTTCTTGCACGTGCACGCGCATGCTGACAGAAAGGCTGCGAATTCACAGAAATGGAACCTCAGAAATGCGTGTTTTATTTTTTGTTCAGGAAAGTGGGAGCTGTGGAGCTCAGGAGTCGCTCCCCGGTGTAAGTGGATGTGACAGCTCCTCGCCCAGGAGAGCGCTTGTTCTGAGCACACACTGGGGGCCAGCGGGGCCACCTGTCACGCGCATCTGGGACGGAAGAACTCTATTAAGCAACAAACGCCCCGCGGTGGCAAACACGCACACCCGCGCGCCCCAGATCGATGTGCGGGCGAATGACCGCGCGGGGTGATTAGGTGGGGGGGTCATAAATATGGCGGCGGGTAAGAAAAGCCGGGATTGATGGTTGTTTCCCAATATAAGTGCACGTTTTAATGAGATTATTTCCTGCCTGTCACTGCTGGGTGTGTGTGTGTGTGTGTGTGTGTGTGTGTGTGTGTGTGTGTGTGTGTGTGTGTGTGTGTCTGGGGGGGGGGGCATCACTTTAAAAGGGCACTTTGATTTACAGTCGACAGCTGAGTGATGAGGGAGCTCATTTTTTAGTTTTCAACCACATTAGCTGCTTCTGTCTGCACGTGCACGGCGACCGCGGTCAGCAAGGACCAGCAGGGCCCTGAAAAGCTGCACGGCCCTCGCTCGCACGCACGCTCGCACGCACACGTGCGCTCGCCTCCTCCTCTCCGGATTTAAAGGAAATGCTGTCAAACACTGTTTGTGCGATATAGGTTCCTTAATGTGTGGAGATCCTTCTAGAATGAGATAGCCGGAGGAATTTTCCACACTGTCACTCTGCTTCGGTCAGGAAAATAATCATATTTGACACTTCCGCATCCTCTGGAAAACCACGACAAGTCGGGCTGTCGGGGCTCTTTTGTCCCCGAAGCCTTTGGCGCCTTTTCATCTTATTGCTCGCTGCCCCTGGCTGCTGTGGCAACGTTTGATTCTTCCAACCAAACGGCCGTTGGAAAAACACCCGTGAAATCAAGGATGATCTCTGCTGTCCCCCCCACCGCAGGCGGTCACGTGGCGCTCTCGCTGATCCAAGGGGAGAAATTCGTGGGAACAGGTGGAGCGTATCCCATTAGCGAGCCTGCTAACGGATGGTCCCCACAGGAGGAGACCCTCGTCCCCGTGCACCACGGGCTCAGGCCTCAGATCAGGGCTGAAATCTGCCTCCAAGGGCGGCCGGACCGGCACAGAGATCCCACCTTATCCTGATAAATAGGTACAACGCACAGCGATGCACTTGGAGCTAAAACTCCCCCAGCCTGGATCTGCAGCAGGACGGGGCGGGGGGCGGGGGGGGTGGGGGCTGGCATGTGCGGGGGGAGCATGTGAAGGGCACGCGGCTCTTCCTCCGGCTCCCACTGGCTGTGATGCTCGCCTCTGGCGTCATGACGCTACCGACATGCTAACACATGACGGCAACACCCTCCCCTCCCTCTATATATAGGCCAGACACAAGCGATGGGAGACGGTTACTTTTAATCAGCCGGGACGCGTGTGGCGGCGATGAGACGTGGCTGGCGTGCACGTCCGGGCGCATGACTGAGACAGTAATGGCTGTTGCGACAACCTTTCCTGCAGACATCCCTCATACGGCCTTTCAACCAGTGGAAATGGAGGGAAGCTAATGGGCAAACACCCTCACGACACGCTCTGCATCCGCGCGCTCATCCTGGGGGCGAAGGCGCCGCTCGGCCTGGACGTCGCCCGCGCAGGATGGTAAACGCCGGAGTTTTCTCCGGGCATGCTGACAGCAAACTCCAGCTCAATCAGGAATGTGCAAACAGGCGGCAGGGTTTAACACACGCGGAGAATTTCAAACAGGAGCTGTCAGAACGCCGACTTTCCGGGCAGTCGATCCTAACGAGCCTGCGTAGGTGCGTGGAAAAATATACGTTAGCGCTGGCGCAGCTGCGTCCGTCAGGCCTGATTGTCCAAAAACCCCTTTGTGCTCCCGTGTCCTCTGTCAGGAACGTGGTTTGACTGTGGCGGAAACACACACACACACACACACACACCCACACACACACACACACACACACACACACACACACACCGCTGGATCGGGTGTATTTACTGAAGGTTGGCAGTAGAAAAGCAGCAATTGACAACACAGAGGACGTCCACGGCGAGGACACGACGGGTCTGTGGACGTCATAGAACAGGAGGGAGGTGGAGGTGATTGTGTGATGGGTCGCAGGTGTGCAGAGGGAAGGATGGGGGCGGACCAGGAAGCAGCGACGCCCATCTTGGGAAGAGACAAACAGGGAAAAGACTGAGACACTAGAGAGGACTCCTAATGACTGGAGAACGCTGCGATGTTTCCTTCACTGGAATTTTATTCAAAAATGGGAACGTGGGAGCATCAAGCAGCTGTCCAGCTCCGAGCCACATCAAAGCAAGGCGGCCGTTCGGCGCCGCTCACATCTGGATGCATTTCAGCCAGCTGTCTGATCAGCTGAAATGATCACTCCTGGCACGGGAGGTGTGGGATAGGATGGGAACGTTTTTACTGCTGCGGTCGTCCTGCAGATACGGACGGATGCAGCCGAGGGGAGGGAGAGCAGAGCCGCACGTTGCCATGGAGCGCGCAAGTTAGGGAGTGTAGCATCCCCGCCGCTCCAGGAAAACAACATCAGAGGGCTGCAGAGTCCTGCGAGGAGCCGCACAATAGCACCATTTATCAGGGGCGGGGAGCTCTTCCAGCTCCGGCAACAGGTTGCTCTTGTTCCACCGGCGGCGGGAAGTGACTGCTGCCGAAAAAGCTAGCAAAACTGGGCGTGAGGGAGATGCCCCCCCCCCCCCCCTCCCCCGATGGGATGGGAAAGCATAATTAATGCTTTGTTTTAATATGGAAGAGGTAATTGACATCCTCACATACACACACATTCTCGTATTTGTGTCTTTGCGGGGACGTACGTAGACAAAATACATTATCCTGCTTCCAAGCCCAACACACACACACACACACACACACACACACACACACACACACACACACACACACACACACAGGGAGTAATCTGTATCATAACTGCAATTAGAACGTCTGGAATGGCTCAGCTTATTAAGCGGGAGCGTTTGCGGCCCGTCGATGGGCGCCGTTCTCGCGTCCCCGCATAATGAGGCGTGTTGGTGGTGCGCTGGGAAAGTTCAAGCTCATTGCTTGACCTTTTGTCTGAATACTCCCCCCGAGTGTGTTGCTAAAATCGATACCTCACGAGGCGCCGCTTGTTTCCCCGCAACAACGATGCCCGGTGGCTGTACATATTGTGCACTTGACATAAAAGGAGGTGGGGGGAGCGGACGCCGCTGCGACGGTGGCGGCGATGCAAACCAGGGTTTTATGGGATTTTAATCGCAAACAGACTCTTTTCTTTATAAGTGAATCGATAAACGCTACAAAAGTTCAGCCGTCTTGACAAGTTGATGGAAATGGTTTTATGGCTCGCAGCTTGTTGGCCTAATTAGAACCAGCGGTACGAAAAAAAAAGCTGTCAGTGATTCATTTCTTTTAATAATTCATGCCTTTCGTCTGCGGGCTTCTGCTGTTGCTATTGGTGATACACATAAAAGACCAGAGACGCCTCAACGTTCTTCAACCAACACATATTTTACCCATAATTCCTGCGGGGAGGCACCTCCGCAGTAACGGTGAGGAACTGGGCGGGGCCTCAACTCTTCCTGGACTTTAAATATTTGGCCAGGGGCCCAGGAGAAGGACCATAGTTCAACCAGAAATACAACTCAGACAGCTGCACCGGCCTCTGCCCCCCCCGACCGCTCGGCCTTGAGCCACAGCACAGATTTGTGCTTGCAGGCTGTTTTAATGTGCATCCTCATCCGTCTGCAGACCGTCGGACCGTCACCGAGGCGGACCTGTTAGCAGGCAGCAACAGCTGCTCCCCCCCGGGGAGTTAAACTGTTGGCCCCCACGTGCTCATCGCCCCTTACTGAGCACAAGCTCGAGTTAGGTCACCAGGACCTCCACGTCCAGGTGGAGCCGCTAACAAGTGGTTAGCGTCGATTCCTCATAGCAAGGAGGGTCTGTGTGCATGTTGTCCTTCTCTTCATGGGGTAACTTCCATCCAGCCCCACGAGGGGAGAAGAAGAGGAGCTCCACGCTGATGAGCTTCGTTATCTGCTGGTGTGGGCCTGCGTGGCCCCGCCCCCTCTTCAACAACCTAATACCAGGTGACTCTGATTACAGGTGGTTATTTATGGGAACTTTACCGTGGTAATTCTCATCTCTGAGGCGGTCTACCTTGACTGTTTGGTAGTTTATAGAAGAGCTAGCCTGACCAGCTAGGCTGGTGGAACCCTGCTGGGTCATGGAAACTTTCAGCACCCTCCTCTCGTGCTCGTGTCACGTTAGAAACACGCCACGGCACATTTCGCCCGGGTCGAGCATCGTCGCCATGAATCTTGCAGGACGGCCGCCGAGAGTCGCCGTGCTCGGGGCCGGGGAGACGATGGCTGTGCAACCAAAAATATGACCTGTTCTACACGAGTGTGTTCATTTCTGTGTCGGCGGATCCCTGGGAAATCAAAGCCGTGGTTTTATGGGCTGTGTGATGAGGCCTCCACCTGCTGGAGGTGTCCCGGGTGTCCGCGGAGAGCCGGGAGGAAGGAGGAAGGACACCAACAACCCCCCCCCCCCCCCGTGGCTGCACCTCTTCAGCATTTTGAGTGACCGTAAAATGTAAATGTGCACTTAAAAGCGCAGCGCGCCTCCCGACCTGCTCTCAGTACTTTAATAAAACAGAATTACATGAGTCTAAATGGGCGCTCGGTTACGTGTAAAAGTTGGAGGGGGGGGTCTGATAGCAGCAAGTATTGGGGGGAATTTCATTTAATTAGTTCCTGAACGAGCCATTTGCAGCCAAATCAGAGACTCGATAAGCTCCTCTGCCTCCGTACTGTCCAGTTTGGAGGTTACACATCATAGATTTGATTTATTCCGTCTCCGTTTCTCCTGCGACACACTTACGGCGTCATAATACAAAATATTGCTGCTCTTAAAGGCCACAAACGGCGGAATGTCGCATGAATAATGTCTGGTTGATATTTCCTGAGTGAAAGAGGAAGTTGTCTTAAATAGAAATAGCAGTTTACTCTGGGTTAATGTGACTCAAATGAGGCTGGAGGAGGTGCTGCGTCAGCAGGTCTCAGCCGCCATTTGAGTGCCATCAGGCCGGTGGCGGTGGACTCTCTGCTGACGACCTAATGATAGGAATCGATAGACGAACGCACGTGCAGTTAATCCCAGCGGGGCTGGAGCTCAGCACGGGATTATTCACACAGAAACAGCCGCTCGCCGTGTATCAAGCTAGTGATTTTAGCCATTAGCAGGTAAACTGGTGGGAATAGGAACTCTTTGTTTCTCTGGCGTTGTGTTGCAGGATATCAGCCGTCATGTTTGGCTTCGCCGGGAGTGTTTCCAGTCCGCCGCTGTCACACTGATGGAAATACCGCCCTCGTTTGCATTGCATTAAGCCGTGGCATCTTTTCAGGCCCGTTAATTGAGTCTGATGGACGCACTTGGAATTAGCCGGCGAGCTAAAAGGACTGACGTGGCTCGAAGGCGCCCGGTCTGGCCTCAGTCCAGCACAAATATACGGTGTTTATGTGCAGAGTCGAGTCCACGGCGGCGTTCTCCAGCGCTGAAAGGGAGCGCGGCGGGCGGATCTGACGTGCTCCGACTCGGGTGGTGAAGCACGAGGACCTTGACGCCCAAGACGGACGCGCTGCTGTTATTGGGTAAGACAGGACGCGTTCACTCCCATTTTCCCAGTCCTTTGTCAGGAGATGCAAGGCGACGTCCACGAGATATGTTTTTCTTCCCTTTTACTTCCCTTTCAGGATTGAGAATAATTTATTGGCTCCTGTTGAGGAAATCAGTTTGTCGGTGAAAAATAGCCAGGACACACTGATAAGGGAGATTGATGACTGAAGGGTGTAATAAAGCAGCGGCGGATCTGGGCGATTAAGAACTTCCCTCCTCCCATCACACCTGTTACCGCTCTCATTAGAGCAGCCTTCAACGAGCTGGGATGAACCATTCGGTACCACCCACAATTCATTTACTAATAGAGCCTAGCATTAGCGTTAGCGCAGGTATGATGTCAGTAATACATTTCAAGCTTTTTTTTTTAATTTTAAATTTAATAAGACTATGACCACGGCAGGATCCAGCCTTGTGGGACTCTGGAGTATTTGATGTTTGCCAGTATTCCGGAGCCCTTTCTGCCCACTTTTCCTGTATTCTGCCGGATGCTTTGTCTTTATAATCCCGGCACAGATCCCCGCCTGGATACGAGCCAAGATTACACCAACTGTGGGGAATTTGAGGACAGGAGCATTAGTTTAGCATCCAGGAGTAATGTGATTTTATTCTGTGACAGGATGGGATCACGTCAGGACCAGCGCCATGGCAACGCAGCATGGTGCGTTTTTTGAAACTTGGAATCTTTATTTTCTAAGTGCTTGTCAAATAACTGAGAATATCATATTTTGAAGCACCATCATCTAATGCTAATGAAGCTTCGCTTCCACAGTTGAGACAGATGAGGAAGCACTTTGGACCGAACAAGTAAACTCTTAAAACGCCTTCGGAAGCCTTTGGTCTTATTTGCAAGTGACCCCTGGTGCACTTCGCTTACAGTGGGAATGCAAAGAGACGAGCAACCGAAGAGGATGTGAGGTGGCAGAAAAGAGGGAAAATGCCTTCTGAACATGAGCGCGTTGGCGGCTACATGAGCGTTTAATACGGCTGGCTACAGAAGGGCACCCGTGCTCCAGTTGGGATCCCTGCACAGACACTTTGGCCCAACACGCTGATCCTGGGCCCGTTTGAAAGACCCGGCTGGACTGGATCGACACTAATGGAGATTAGTCAGATCATGACCGACGATTAATGCAAGCTAACATAATATTCTCATGCTACCTCAGCTTTATAGGAACAGAACTGTATGAACCAGGAGGATAAATGCAGTGAGGAACAACCGTCTTACAGCCTGGTGGGGGCCAACGGGGAGAGATGAACCCGTCCCTCTAACTCTGCGTTGAGCTCTTGGCCTGGGACCACTGGGGGACCAGTGGAGGACCACTGGGGGACCACTGGGGGACCACTGCAGGACCACTGGGGGACCACTGCGGGACCACTGCAGTACCACTGGGGGACCACTGCAGGACCACTGGGGGACCACTGCGGGACCACTGCAGTACCACTGGGGGACCACTGCGGGACCACTGGAGGACCACTGCAGTACCACTGGAGGACCACTGGGGGACCACTGGAGGACTACTGGAGGACCACTGGGGGACCACTGCAGTACCACTGGAGGACCACTGGGGGACCACTGGGGGACCACTGGAGGACCACTGGAGGACCACTGCAGGACCACTGCAGGACCACTGGAGGACCACTGGGGGACCACTGGAGGACCACTGCAGGACCACTGCAGGACCACTGGAGGACCACTGGGGGACCACTGCAGGACCACTGCAGTACCACTGGAGGACCACTGGGGGACTACTGCAGTACCACTGGAGGACCACTGCAGGACCACTGGGGGACTCAAAGAAGGACTCTTCCAGCCCAGCAGCACCTCTGATACAGGTGAATACTAGTGGAGAAAAATCCGGTTTCACATCGTGCGTCATGGATCCGGCTGAATCTGGTTTCCTCTGTTAACGTCTATTAACGTCGCACTGATTTGACAGCTGACGTCTTTATCGCTTGTGTTCTTTTCACAAACGTAAACAGGAAACATTAAATTGGTGAATTACAGCAGTAAAATTGTCAGTCAAATCGCTTCCTAACATCGTTAAAAGGTTCTAATAGAATAACAGAAGGAAAACAGACAGAAGTCCGTGGAATGGCGGCGACGGGCCCGGCAGCTCGCCGTGCTGCTGGAAGGCCCCGGCGACCTGTGGAGCCCCCGTGCACGTCAACATGGCAGCGCACGGCGTAGCGACAGAGAGCTGATGGCAGGAGGACGGGAGACGCACCGACTCAGCCGCTGACATCAAAACAAACACAGGAAACAAGCTGTGGCGTCGCGTCAGCAAACGGCTGTCGACCGTCGCCACGGCGGCGAGGACAGAGGAGCGGGGGAGGAGGGGGGCGGAGCTCGGGGGTGTCGGGGAGGGAGGGGACACATCGGCAGCAGGAATGACGGAGCCCCGGGATCGTACCTTATCTCCAGGCAACGCTCGGCGGGTTCTGCTGGCGGGCACATCGGCGTCCTCACGCACACGTCCTCAATCTCAGCGTTTCCTCCTCCGCCTCCCCGGTTATTGATTACGGAGCGGGAAGAGCTCGACGTTCCCGTTATCGCCCAGAAAGTTAAATTCTCATTCCCCGATTCCATCTTTATTTATTTTAATCTTTTGGGGGGAGGGAACAACGCAGCCTCTGCTTCCGACAACATTCCCGCTCCGAAACGGATGCAGGGACGTAATTCCCCGTCAGGTTTGCTGACTCTTGATTCTGCTCAGGCCCTTTTTGGTCCGGGACGGGGCCACCGGCCCCCCGCTCTGCCACCAGAACCTTGTGGAAGGACGTGCAACCGGGCCGCCGCCGCTCAGCAGCTGGTCTGGGACCAGCGTTGAGATGATGTAAGGCGTGTGTGTGTGGGGGGGGGGGGGGGGTCGCTGCGATGGCGTGAGGATGCAGACGCTGCGGCCGTTAGCGGCCTCACACGTGATGCAACCAGACTCTGATCGATGGCTCCTTTACATCAAGTCCTGCCGCTCTTCGGCCGGCGCCGCCGTCGATCGGACCGCAGGGATGGCGAGTAAACACTAACGTTAGCTGATGGGCTAATCCCGCAGCCCGTCCGTCTCAGATTAAAGGCACATCAAAGGTAAGAGGGAGATCGCCGAGGAAGCTTTGATTAGCTGAAGGTGCTAAAAGCCACAGCGGCTACAACCCTTCATGGCACATCGACCACCAAGCCTCTTTCCGTCACACCGCAGACGCCGTTTGGACGTCATTGATCTCCACAAAAGCACCGTGAACCATCCCGGCGACAGCGTCACGCCGGGGGGGGCGTTCCAGGGCGGGAGCGGGACGGATCCTGGAGAAGAGGCTGATCCCACGTGCAGGGAATTCTGATTTCAAACTCACTCCTTCCTCGCCGGCTTCCTTTCACTCTCTCGTCGTGCAGCAGTATTGACGTCCAGTGAATTCTATTACGGCTGGTTCCTCGGGGGGGGGGGGGGGCAGAGGCGGGTGGGGGTGGGTGATTTCCACCGCTTCCACAGTGGCGTCACTTCACCGTCAACCTGCTCGCTCACATCAACAGCAGCTGAAATGTCTCCCCGACCGACCATTAAAACCTGCTGACCCCCCCCGACTGTTTGTGGTTGATTCAGCTAAGGTGGATCTGGGGGGGGGGGTTCTGATCATTGCCAGTCAAATAAGAACCAGGATCACCAGCACCGCTCTCATTTTGTGCTTAAGCAGCGTAATCCTGGTCGCAGCTCATCCCTCCATATTCATCATATTAATCCCCCCCCCACTTCACCCCCCCACCCTGGTCAGCTGACTGTGTCCCGACAGTCGTAACCTTAATTTAACTCATGAGACGTCTCAGAAAGTCCACATCTGATTGGTTCTGAGAGCTTGTTTCCATCCACCCTCCCAGTAGAAGATGTGATAACCCCCCCCCCCCACAGATTCCCTCGCCCCAAAGTGTAATGGAGGAGTTATAAGAGAGGCTGCATTAAAATATGGGGGGGGGGGGGGGGGTGGTTAATGATGCTTCTCCTGCTTTTTCATCTGTTTTTAATGGGTCCGAAAAGGTCCCTCCCATTTAGGATGACACTGGCCCACGGGAGAGAATGTTAAGGTGGAATTCCGGAGCTCTTCAGAAGGCCAGTGTTTCCGCGTCTTTTGCTTCATCCTCGGAACGCCGCTAACAGCAGTTTAATGGGGGCTCCAGCCGTCCGCTCTGATCATCCTCGTGGCGCTCGCTGCCATCTGATCTTCCACAGGAACGCAGACGGAGGTCCTGGAAGTGCGTAAAATCCTGAAGGAGCCGGGCCTCTTCAGGGATGGAAGCTTAACGAGCTCAACAGCCTTTGAGTTGCCTGGGGACGGCGGAAGGGTTGTAAAGCAGCGAGGACGGGACGAGAGGAGAGCCGCCGATGCTCCGTCTAATCTGTGGGCGCCATGGCGGCGTCTCCGGGGAAAAGCGGCGAGGAGCCCTGAAGAGGAGGCGCGATTTGGGATCAATAGCAGCTCCGCGGAAGCGTTGACATTTAGATAAAGCCCGTTTAATGCCGTTCCCTGGCTTAAATCTTTAAGAGGCGATCCTTCATGAGATACTATTGGAGGGGCTGAGGAGTGACATTTAAAAGTGCACGAGGCACTCGAGTTCTTTAATTACAGCGTGGATCCCACCAGACTTCCAGGATGGACAGTGTCAAATCCCGGGAAGAGGCACCGTGTTGATGGAATTCAGCATTTATGACTTCCCAATAAGTCCTGAGAGCAAAGATGAGAAACCTGCTGGGCTGGACTGCACGGATGGATGGATGATGGATGGATGGATGGATGATGGGTGGATGGATGGATGGATGATGGGTGGATGGATGGATGGATGGATGGATGATGGACAGATGGATGGATGGATGGATAATGGACGGACGGACGGATGGATGGATGGGCGGATGGATGGATGGATGGATGACGGACGGATGGATGGATGGATAATGGATGGATGGATGGATGGATGGATGATGGACAGATGGATGGATGGATGGATGGATGGACGGATGGATGGATAATGGACGGACGGACGGACGGATGGATGGATGGGCGGATGGATGATGGATGGATGACGGACAGATGGATGGATGATGGATGGATGGATGGATGATGGATGGATGATGGACAGATGGATGGATGACGGACGGATGGATGGATGATGGACGGATGGACGGATGATGGGTGGATGATGGACGGATAGATGGATGACGGACGGATGGATGATGGATGGATGATGGGTGGATGATGGACGGATAGATGGATGACGGACGGATGGACGGATGATGGACGGACAGGTGGATGGATGGATGGATGACGGACGGACAGGTGGATGGATGATGGATGACGGACGGATGGATGGATGACGGACGGACAGGTGGAGCTAAGCCTCCTGGCTTTGATGGATTCATTCTAATTCATGACACGATGCAGCATCTTTATTGCTACCCAATATTGACAGGTCAAAGCCCAAACACCTACGTTTTGATATCTAGCGGGAGCAGGTTCGAATCCCGCTCGGGACGTGTGGTTTTGTCCCCCCCCCAAATGATCCCATCTGATTCCACATTCGAATGCTGAACCTCTCACAACATAGCATAGCAGGCTAGCTTGTTAAGCTAGCTGCGAATGTGTGTGTGCAGCTCATCACACGGCTCACTGACAGTCTAAGTGTGTCACAGACGCAGAGTGGAAGTGACACAGACACGAGAGAAGGGCTGCAGACAGGTTCCTCACTTACAGCTGAGCTGCCCCCCCCCCCCCCCCCTTACTCAATCTCCTCACCTTTATTATGTTTCCATTCACTTCTGCTAACACGCCGCAGATGCTATTGCAGGAATATCATCATATCATAATTGCAGGGACGTTATGGTCGCAGCACTGACATTTCCCTCTTCCTGAAAGCCATGTTCCATTACGTTTTCATTTTTTAAAAAGGTGAACAGTTGATGTAAAAATGATTCCCGGGGATATTTTCTTTCATTAACTTTTGAACCGCGTTTGCTTTTATGTAGTCAATGCTATGCTGTATCCCCCCTTCTATTCTAAATAGTCCGTCTGGGTGTGGACGCTTTGCCGGGTCGCCTTTAATGAGAGCGTACCGAAGAAAATGAAACAGTAAATCAGAGGGAGGAATAAAAAAACCTTGCAGATGATCGAGTGGGCTCCATTCCCGGGAGGAAAATACGGCAGAACCGCAGACCTCAGATAATTTGATTGGCATCTATTTTGATAGCTGCTGAAGTGTCCAGGTGCCCTCTTGTCTAATTCTCTGTTCGGCTGGGAGGCTGCAGTCCATAATAGCCTCGTTATGGAGGCCCGTTAAATTCATTATGAAGGGAGGAAGCGGGAGCGGCGGCGCGGGCGCGCGCTCTTGTTCCGACATCCGTCTGGCCAGAACTCTGCGGGGGGAATAGTGTTTCTCATTTTCATTAGATCTCGTTACCAACACCCTGTTTTCCACAAACATTGGAGAAGTTGAGATCCTCGTTCGCCCCTTTGCCGTCCTCTCCTCGTGCCGGAGACGGCGCTATAATCGTATTAAGTGCTATAAATCATCTGAGCGGTGGAAACGTGCGCGCTCTGCGGCTGGACTGTTGCTGAATCGGCGCCACAGTCTGCAACACCTCCTGCCGCTGCAGAAATTAGCATGATTCCAGCCCGATGGAGATGGCGCGCTGTCGGAATAGAATACGCGGGATTGGGTTTGACAAGGTAAGACCGTGTTACTGCCTGTCAGGGCCGGCGCCGCTTCCCGTTGCATCAGGAAAACACATTCGCAGCCACGACCGCGCCAACACGAACGCATTAGCGGGTGTGTGTGCTGCTAGCTAACAAGGAGATTTGTTGGTAAAATCAAAGATGTAGCGCCGCAGCACGTTGACATACGTGCACGCGGGCAGTGCTGCTCAGCTGCAGATGTTGGACAGAAAGCTGTGTGTAGGAAGAACGGCCACGATCGTGACGCTAGGTTAGCCACCTGCGCGTCAATCACAGCAGCTACGTGCACGTCCACTTGGCACGCCAGGGGCGATGCCTTCAGGAGCAATTTGAGGTTCAGGCTGTAGCCCGAGGACACTCTGACGCCGTGGATCTGACGCCACAGCTGACAGAGGTGGCCGAGCTCCATGCAGACAGCACCCAACGTGTAGCGCTGGATCCCAAACAGGATGTTGAGCCATGAGGTCAGAAGGACAATGAGACAAAACTAGCAAAAACAGCCGGAGAGACCAGAAGTGCACACGTTAAAACGTGGTTAAGCTTCCTCGTTACGGCCGTCTCCTCCTCCAGCAGTCAGCTGATCTGCTCTCTGGTCCATCCAAACACCTCCACAGTTGCCCCGCCATCACAAATGTCAGCCGAATTAGCAGCCAGACTTCCTGCGAACGTCAATAACACGAAGGCAACGCGCTCGGGGCTCCGAGCTGGAAAGCACGTGCACACGCCAGTCAAAACAGGCACTCGCTCGCACCTCTGCTAATCAACAGAGGTCCTGACAGGCTGCTACAGCCAAACGTGCATCTGTTGCCGTGGGAGGAGCCTCCAGTGGGAGGAGCCTCGTGTGGGAGGAGCTTCCCGAGGTTTATCCACTTCAGGTGTGTGTGACGTCCATGCTCGTGCCCGGACGCATGAAATGGCCTTAAAAACGACTCCGCACCTCTCTCCGTGACACCTTTTCCATAATTCCTGCAGACGATTGTGGCAAAGGCCCTAATTTACGCTTCATAAGGCGACTGTGACAGAACGCAGCCCTGATTTTATAAGGCGTGCGTGTCGACCACGGCAGCCATTATCAGGGTGAACACAGCCGAAGCCGCCGTTCCAGCGAGGCCAAACTGATGCTGCTCCTCTCAGTGACCCCCCCCACCCCCCGCTGCTGTAAACAACAACAGGCCCCCTCCGACCCTTCGTGCCTCAGCTGGACAGTTCCAGACAGTCGGTCTGATGTGGCGTTCCATCGACGCGGCGGCTCCAACAGGTCTCGTTTACGGAACAAAGATCCGAGCAGCTGCCAGAATGGCGGTGGGAAAAGGCCTCCAATCGTGTGTTGTCAACAGACAATGAGCACGATGAAGCCGCTGGATACGCGCTCGCGCTGCTCGTGCAGCCGTGGCGCTGATGCAGGGAGCCGATTGTCATTCCGGCCCGTCTCATTCCCAGCAGAGACTTCTTTTCCCCAGAGAGAATCCTTCTGGCACATCAGTCGAGTCCCTCCAAATATCCGTTTCATTGACTAATCATCGCTCTCTCCTCTGTTAAACTGGGACGGAGGGACGAAGGAAGGAGGGACGAAGGAAGGAGGGACGCGGCGCTGGGACGGAGGGACGGAGGGACAGAGGGACAGAGGTCAAAGGCACAGGGGTGTTTTTGCCCCAACCCCCCCTCATGTCCCAGCGGGGCAGGAGACGCAGGACTGGTCACTGGATAATTTTAGCACGCGAGGCCGAACGCTCGCGAATGATGCAATAAAGCGAAACAGTGTTTTCATTATCGTTAGCTGCTCATTTCTAATCAGCGGCGCGTGGGCGCCGCCGCTTCCGCTCCCATACAACAGAACCTAATTAGGCGCGTGTAAATGTGCAGAACTGATAAAACACGGAAGCATAATCCGGAATGCCGTTTCATTCCTCCTCCCTTCCAATAACGCTGCTGCTTAAATCCATGCATCCCTCATTAGGGCCCGATGAATATTTCATCTCAGACGCCGTCACTTTAGATGAATAATGGAGGGGGGCGGGGGGGGGGCAGGACCCAGGCCACTGGGCCTGGATGGTGCACAGGGATGGTTCTCGTCGGAAATGTCAGGGTCAGAGGTCAAACCGCTGACGTTGACGCACCAATTATCCTGAGCACCAATTATGCTCGACGCATTCTTCCTTGGAATAACGAAGCTCGGACCGGCTGGATCATCGGGTTTTTATCCAGTTCTGACCCGTTTTTTGTATTTTATTTTTCTGCCTCTGCTGGAGCTTCAGCCTGGACCCTGTGATGTCTGATGTAACTCTAACCTCATGCTGCCTTCAGGCGCCCCGTCCTTAAAGACAGCGGGAGCAGCCAACAGGTGTGTGTGTGTGTGTGTGTGTGTGTGTGTGTGTGTGTGTGTGTGTGTGTGTGTGTGTGTGTGTGTCCTGCTGTGTGCAGGGGCCTGAGATGAAGAACTGCCCCTGGAAAAGAAGGTTTGGAGGCTGTTTTTGTGCCACATGCGCAGGTTATTCCAACAGTCAATAACGTCTAAAGACAAAAGGACAAACTGGTCCCAGAATTGTTGAAGCTGAAAGGCGTCTTCCTCTGTCCAGCAACGCGCCGCGGAAGCTTAAGCGGCAGTTTGAAGCCCTAAATGAAAGCGAAGGATTTAAAATGGAAATCTTTGAGTCTGTAAGCCAGCAGATATATAAGAACCTCCCGTGGAGCACGTTCTGGTTGGCTGGTTTGGCACCACAGATACAGTCCTCGGCTGTAGCACGCCAGCAGATTTTAACCTTCGGGATTTTCACACACACACAAAAAAAAAAAATCCACTTCCTTCCATCTGAACTTCATCGAAATTAAGATAAGGGTTCTTTTCAAGTGCGGAGCGGCGCCGGGTATTACGCAACACAAGGTCAGATCCAGTGTTCCTGTAAGATTATGGAAATGTCAGGGCTCCTCCTCCTCCCACTCATTAGGAGCGCTGACATGGAGACCAGTGGAGAGCCGGATGAGGAGCCTCTCCCCCCTTCGTTTCGGGTCTTTGACACTCAGACTTGAGGCTCTGACTAATTAATCTCCATTAACCTAAAATGCTGCAACACGTTTCTGAGTTAGGGACGCTGCAGGAGCGGCGATATGGCCGTTAACCCTCGGCGCCCGAGGCTTTGCACGGAAGTGCTGCTCTTTAGCGTCGCTCTCCTCAGTCGGGCGGGCTCAGAACATCGTAGCTGGGAAAATACAAACACCTGAAAGGATCCATTTTGACCCGTATTAAGTGACCTTTTGACCCCTGGAATCCATCAGCCTCTTAATCTGGAGGAGTGAGTGATGCAGATGTGGGAAGGTCTCCTTGGAGCCGCTCCTGCTCCTCCATCCTCTGATGGAGAGGCCGGCTGAATGACAAACTGTACTGTTCTCTGCGGATCAATGGCTCATAAGTATAAACCAATTTCCTTTACAAACTGCACTCTGGGAAATAAAGAGACGCGGCGCCTGAGGAGAAGCTCTGGCAGCAGATTAGTCATCCGAAGGTTGCAAAACTTTTCCGGCTGATCCCGACAGTCTGGCACCGATGGCAGGGTGAATAAAGTGGAATTCAAATCATCTTTAGGGTTAAATAATGGAAAGATGGCCATCTTAGAACGACAAAACGTTTAAACAAACGCAAGGTGCTTCGGAACGGGGCCGAGCTTCGGCACCCGGAGAACAGGTGTCCCGCAGGGGTCCGTCCGAGGTGCTCCTAAAATCCGGATTTGTGATAGAAACTGTGCCCCGGAATGAAGAGATGTTAAAACAAACCCGGAACAGCTTCATTAACTCCAAACACGAGCTGGAAATTAAAATAATAATAACTGTTGGCTGCTTATTGAGCGGAGCTCGGGGGTGTTCAAAACCCACTTCATTTCCACTGTTGTGGCACTTTAATCATCCTCAAACCTCAAACACAATTAATAACATCTCTGTCAAATAATTGGCTCATGTTTGATGTCTGATAAGTGGATTTATTCAAAGTTCTCTTGTTAGCCTGAGTTAAATTGATTTTCCTTCTCTAGTTTTGTTCCTCTTCCCCCATATGAGCCTGGTCCTGCTCAAGGTTTCTTCCTGTTCACGGGTTGCTGTTCCTGTTGACAGCTTGGCTTTTGGGGGTCCATCCCATAATTCACTGGCTGCGTGTCCTGGAGAGACACGGGAAAAACGCCGCCCAGCCCTGGGAATAGCAACCTTTCCCGAATAAGACCTGGATTTGAACCCAGCACCATCTTGCTTGGTGGTGCGACTGTGCCGCCGACGCACCATAACGACCCCCCGCCGGGCCCAGATCGTCTCGTGTAGAAACGGAGTCTGGCTGTTATATCACGAATTGAAAGAGCTCGTTAATATTTATCTGGCGTTTCAAAGGCGCCGCTGGATCGCTTCCTCCACGCTGTTTAGGTACGTTTAAGCAGAAATTTGCCCACATTTGTGCGATAACTCTTTAATGACGACTCGGAGCCTCCGGTGGGGGAATTCTCCCCAGGAGCCGTTAAATGGAACGGGAATTTCAGCTACTTATCTCTTCATCTGCGCACACGCGGAGCAAGATGGCAGCCGGTCTGACGGATCACAGGCGCCCTCGGTCCGAGTTGTGCGCGTCCGCGGCGGCGTGAGCTTGATTGGAAACGCAGCGTGCAGGACCTCCGTTAAGGGCGAGTTCTCGTTAGCGTGATAATTATTACGTTTAAAAAGACGTTTGGTTTTGGTGGGATTTTTCCTCATGACTGTACTGTTGCCCTGGCGTCTGTCGCAGGACAATAAAAGACAACAGACGGGCGTCAGAGGTCAGAGGTCAGGCGGAGTCCTCCAGACACAGCCTGACCTCTGACCTCTGACCTCTGTCAGCACAAACACAGGCTGGAACGCTGCATCATTGAATAAATCCCAGGTCTGCTGGACACAAACACGACACCACTCTCGTCGCTCCTGCACGACTCCCCACCTCGACGGTTCCTTTGTTCTCGTCGTGCGGAGAAGCGGGAACGCCGCACGCCGGCCTACGCGTGTCCTCCCGCCTAAAGACTTTTAATTGCTCGTTGTGACGAACGGGAAAACAGGAAGAGGACAGAAAGCAACGTTCCTCAACCGCGGCGTGCATTTCCACGCGGAGATGGAGACAGAAAGGAGAAAGGAATCCAGGCACTGGCGGCGGGAAGGTTTTGATCTCCTGCGAGTCGTTTTCTCTGAACCTCCCACTTAATGTTTTGACACCGTTATCCGTGTAAACGCTCCGCGCGGCGCTTATGAATACTGAGAGCTCTCGTTTGCACATGAATTGCCTGAGTGGTTGGAGATCATTTAATTCTGTGGAGATGGTGATTAACACAAGCGTTTATTTCAGGTTATGCTCCGCTTTGATGCCAGGGAGGGGGGGCGGAGTGGGGGGGAGGGGGGCGGAGTGGGGGGGAGGGGGGGGGGTGAAGGTAAAGGGAGAGCGAGAGGAAAAGAAGCAGGACGGAGAGAGAGAGAGCAGGAACGAGACTGGCTCATCCCTCATAACCATGTGACTAGAAGCATAAATGCCTTTGATAAAGCTGGCCGTGCACGTGCACGTGCATCATCAGCCCGCCTCTGAAGACCAGCAGGGACCAGCATCCATTTGCTGCATTCGCGGTCGCTCCTCTAACGGCGACGGTTTAAGCACAAAGCAGAACGCCGGCGTGCAGGAAATGGACACGGGCGCCTGTCTGGGGGGGCCAGCCCACCTGAACCAAAACGTGCACCTCAGAGGGAACGTGCGGTGGAGGACTGAGGCACGAGGGATGCGCGCACGAGACATTTGACGGTGGCTTTGCTGTGTAATTACGAGGCCGGGGCATTTAGAAGGCAGCCTTTATCCCCCGATAAGGCCGCCAGCTCACGCGGGTCGCCGCCGTTTCCTCCGTTCATAATTGCCAACACCTTCCTTTGGGTAAATTCCTCATTGTTTTAAAGGTCACGTCCCAAACTGCGACCCAGAAAGGGCAGCCGTAGTCACACAGCAATATTCATCTTTCCACAGTAGCTGTAATCTCCTCAGCCTGCCTGCGTCTCATCCGAGATCCCGCCCTGCATCCGGTCAGCGTTCCGTCTTTTTCTCTCAAGGCGACGAATTACAAGGCGTGTGAAGGTGTCAACAGGTGTTTTTGTTGCTGTGTGGTTTTACCATCAAGTTGAAATGGTTCTGAAACAGGATCTATACTTCAGCCTCATGCAGCAACCTTCAAAGAGCCTCTTCAATATGTAGTAAACAAACTCCGAACGCTCCGGACACAAAGAACCAGCCGAGTTTCCGTGACCACCCATTGATCCCCTTTGAGAAACATTCAAGTTCGACGCTTTTATCTTCCCATTAGTCATAAAATTGTTAATGTCACTGAAGTAAAAGAGTAAAGTTAAAACCAATTTCAGCAAAAGGAATCAGAATTAAATCGGCAACGACGGAGGGAGAACGCGAGCGCATAAACTTTACCACTTCCTGTTTTAACACATCCGGCTCTCAACAGCTGGAATAAGTGTCAACACGTGCAAGATGCTGGTTGCTGGAAGTCTGTTGGGGTTTCTGGATTGTGTTGGTCTTTGTCCTGCAGGGGGTGGTAGGGGCACCTGTGGGAAATTTGCATCTCGTTGCCTCTTTAAGCAGGTTGTGCCTGACAGTGCCGGGGTGTCTGTTGGTGTGGGGAGAGCGTCCGTTTGTCTAGTGTGGGTGTCTGTTTGGGTTCCGTGGTGTTTGTAAGGGTGTTCGTGGTGAAGCTGTTTGGTCGCTTCCCCTGTCGTGTGTTGGTGCTCTGCGTTTCCTGGAGTGCCGCTCCTGATCCCGAGCTTCCAGTTTTTCTGGAGGGTTGCTCCTGATCCCGAGCTTCCAGTTTTTCTGGAGGGTTGCTCCTGATCCCGAACTTCCAGTTTTTCTGGAGGGTTGCTCCTGTTCCTGTGTCCCTGTTGCCCTGGAGTGCCACTCTTGATCCCAAGCTTCCAGTTTTTCTGGAGGGCCGTTCCTGTTCCGTGTCTCCTGGAGAACCGCTCCTGCTCCCCTCGCAGTCTAGGAGGACTGCCCCTGTCTTCAGTGTCTCGGGGTACGTTCACGGTCTTCGAGTCATTGCTGGACCGGTGAGTGTGTCGCGCCGGACTCCCGAGTTCCCCGCAGTCCAGGGAGACTGCATCTGGTTGAAGACTCGCCGATGGACCTGTGACGGGCGGACGCTGCCTCCCGATCCCCCTGCGGTCCAGGAGGACTGTATTCTGTCGTCAGTGTGTGCTCCCCTTCCCTGTAAATGAAACTGACCACTCCACCATGGTGTCCTGGCCTGCGTTCGGGTTCTGTACCACCACGTATTATAACAAAGTCTATAGTTAAAAACTTGATGTGACCAGGGACCTGTGTGTGATAAGGGACCTTGATGCATATATATCTGTACATGCACTAAGCCCCTCCCCCAACCATCTCAGTGGTTGGCTGGAACATGGTTTGTGATGTTTTGGTGCACGTTTGCGCCCCCATGTTGTCTCCAGAGGTAACAGCGTCTTCAGCTAGCAGACCATCGCTCCGAAACTCTGGAGGAGCTCATGGTGCACCTTAAAGACCTGTGATCATTTTGCTGGAACACAGACAACGTGAACATTCCCTGAAGCTGAGAATTCCCCTCTCAGATCTGCTCTTTTCTGCCTTTTGTAAAATCCCTCTGTACTGTCCGACTTTTCTGGAATCTGTATTCTGATCCGATCCACCTGCTCGGAGTTCAGGGACACGCGGAGCTGGGCCGAGCTGGGATCGTGCCGCTTTGTCTGCAGGTGCATCTCGGAATCGCGTGTATCGACAAAATCAGGCGACATTATGTGGCTTTGGAGAAGCGCGCTCCGAAGAAGCCTGTTGATTACGCTCCGAGGCCGGTGTTTATCCCAATCTGCCGAGTTTGCTGTGGGGGATCTTTCTCTGGATTAAAGTGATACTTCTCGTGCCGGCGCCCTCTTGTTTGGCAGCTTTATTCTTTAGGCTGCAGCTAATTAGCCGGGATTGTCTACATTAGCCGCGCTGCTACATGCTTGTTTATCTCCATCATGAATCCATTTGGTAAATTTTGTTTTGAATAAGTGCGGAGGGATTCCAGCTGCATCTTCTCTCTATTTTTAAGGACTTTTCTCTGGTGCAGCTCACAGAAGCTGGAGATCAGCTCAGTCTTTGATGCTAACAAGCTGAGCGACCGTTCAAAAACCACGAGATCATTTAAAACATCAGAGGACCTCGGACCTTCATGAGGGAGGAAAGACGAAAAACCCTCGCCCAAAGATCTGCTGGACACCCCTTAAAAGGAATAGGAAGACTGGAAGTTCTGGAGTAGGGAATGAGACGGCAAACACAGCGTCCCCGGTGTGAAAGCTGGTGCTGAAGGCTCAGCCTGTGTGGGAGGTTCTCTGCCGCAGGTGCACGAGGACGGTCTGGAGAAGGTTTATTTTCCAGCTACTGGAGTTGCAGCCAAGTTTCTCCAGCAGCATCCGGCACTTCTCTCAACTCTGACAGCTTCCCAGAAGGCTGATGGGCCCCTCCTGGAAACTCGTATTCAGAAGTGTTAGAACTCGCCGTCCTTGGAAGGAGACGTGCACGACGTGCACAGCGTGGCGGTGGTTTTGTGGACAGTTCCTCCTCCAACTGTGCCGACGCTTAAACTCAGAGTTCAAAAAGGCAGCCGTAAAATATTGTTTTATCCATAACTTCAAAAATGTCGCCCCTGGTCCCGCTCAGATGAGTTCTGCAGAGCTTTTTTGGCCCGAGTGAGTCACAGAATTATTTATATAATTCGGCTCCAAATTTCACCGCCACGGTGAGTGTTGTCATGTTGCCGCGGCGATCCGCTTCCAGCCTGTGTACTTTGCATCTTTGATAAGGATCAAAGGATGACGCTGAAATATTTAGGACTGATGAGACGTTTGGGAATTTTTCCACACAAACTTCCTCATTTGTCACGTTGTGCATGTTTCGGTGTTTCCAGCCGTCTGTTAGCGTCAGCGTTCCGGGTGGGAAGCTGTGGCACGTGGTTCCATAAAAGGTTGGAGGTTTGATTCCAGCATAATAAACTTGTGTTGTGAAGCGGAGGAATAGGTCATGAATAGCGCCGGCACTTCCTGTTCACGCTGAATGGGAGGGGCTGAGGTTAATGAGCAAAACTGCCTCGAGCGTTTTGTTATTCATGGGATGGCTCCTCAACTCACGCCGGTTTAAGTCAAACCGGAACGTGGTCGCGCTCGTCTGGAGAAGCACAAACTCACCCGAGGTTCATTTGTGACGTCACGTTTTTAGACACGTGACGCTTCAGCTCAGGGTCGCCACACTTTCAGTGGTTCTCATGCGTTATATTAAAGTTTTCTTTGAGGTTTTAAAGTGCAACTGACTCAATCTGAGGAATGCTTAAAGTGGGTGGAGCCTTCATCCAACGCCTCATGACGTCAGTGACGCCCTCTCTGGGCCCTCTACCCAGCTACCCGCCATTCTGGAGGCAGCTTGTGTCACGAACCACCGTGTTGGACCCCGACTGAGTCAGGACCACCTTCCCACCGTGAACTGATACGATCTGACTGCACCGCCTGGCAGCTGTTTTGAAAGAGTGCATTCACGATCAGGAGCGTCTTTATTTTACGAGCTGCTCTGACCAACTGTAGTCTCCATAAATCCGTCGAGTCGGCGTCCTTGAGAGCCGGCGGTGGTTTTTGCAGAGGAACAAATGCAAATAAATGTAAAAAGAGTGCATGTCGGAGCAGGGCGCTCGTGTGTGTGTGTGTGTGTGTGTGTGTGTGTGTGTGTGTGTGTGTGTGTGTGTGTGTGTGTGTGTGTGTGTGAAAACACAGGAAGACGAGTGCTAAATGTTATCGCTTTTGAAGAGAAAATTCCATTTCCCCTTTCAGCAGCCGGCTTCACTTCTGCCTGCTCTTATTTCCCATAAAGAAAATAAGAGGCTGATTTGGGACTTGGGGAGCGGCGAGAGAGCCGGTCTGTCACTACCTGTGGACAAACTGCGTGGGGACGAAGGCGGACAAAGGAGGCGATTAGTTGGACCGAGTGCTCATAATACAGTCCCGGGGGGACAGTAAGTCAGGGATGGATGTTGCATCCAGGTTCACTGAGCAATTAAGAGTGCCAGGAGAGTCAAAGTGGCTTAGTCTGATGCTCCGCAGCTCTGGAGAGCAGAGGGTCACTTTCAACCCCTATCAGTCCAAATGTGCGTCTTAATGCACCCGTCCACACTGGCCAGATGAGCCGAGGACGGAGCCAAGGGGACACGGCGGGGCCAGCGGGCTACACGGGAGGAACTATAATTGTGTCTGACACATCCACTGGCTCCCCTCCCAGATCACTTGATATATACATTTTTCTTCGTGCCCTTGTTATCCTCGGACCTTTAATGAATAATTTATTATGGGGAGAGTGAAAGAGGAGGAGAGCATTTCCCCTCATAGTAAACATACCAATAAAAAGAGAGATGAGTGCAATAAAATGATACTGAAGGGATCACTTGCCCTTTAACCAAAATGGCTCTTGAAGTGGGCCGAGCACCATTTTTAACATCAAAAAAGGGCTAAGCTCTTTTGGCGGATGATTCCGAAGAGTCAGACAGAGTCAGATTAAATTTTAGAAATGATTATTGGGGATTCTTTGATGTAAACGCCATCATAATTCAGTTGAACTGTAACAGGCCAGGTGGCTACGCTAGCACGCTTCATTATATCACGTTAAATCTTTTGATCTCCAAAACAGCAAACATGCTAATCAGCTGCCGCTGGTATCGCCATTACACTTTCCCCAAAGGTGCTTATATAATTCCTGTTTAAACGTTCAGTGTTAAATGTTTTAATTTCATCTGATAGTGGACTCTCTTCCCTCTGCTAACAGCTTAGCAACAGTGAGTTGGAACAACGTGGAACAGAGATAAGCACACATGCAAATGTGCCTATGTCCGTGTCACCAGTTGAGGCAGGAAAACACACACACACACACACACACACACACACACACACACACACACACACACACACACACACCTTAGTGTCTAATCAACTGTGGGGGGAACCAGAGATCCTGAAACCACGTATAAAGGCTTAAAAGAACTCAAACCTGGAAAATTGAGTATAAAGTGAGTATAATAATCTCCCGTTACTGGGGAGCGTTCCAGCTATTTCCCCCAGCATGTGGACGGCTCAACGTGAGCGTTTGAGCTAATGGCTGGATCAGGAAAGATTTAAGCAAGTATCAACACAGTCGAGGGGGAAATGAGGGGATAGACGCTCCGTCCCGCGCTAGCATATATGAGGAATTCACCAGGCACACACCGACCTGACAATCAGTCCAGCCCTGGGACAATCCTGGCTATTTTTTAGGTTTGCTTTTCCCCTGCCGCCAGTCCACAAGACAAGCAAGATTACAAGAGCCAAGGCGGCGGCGCCCGGAGGGGAACATTTTCCAATTTACCAGCAGCACATTCATGAACACTCTCTCATATAAAGGCCCTCAGAGAAATCTGTTCTCCACTTTACAGCTTCCACAATAATGTAAGAAATAAGTGTCGCGAAATGAGGAATAAAGCTCTTTGTTACGTCTCATTGAGGAGGAAGCTTCATGGGAGGATATCAGGTCTGAAATTGAACGGCACTGGAGGCCTGCTCGTGCGCTGCACGTTGGACTCCGAGGTGTTAATTTAGAAGGCTCCTTCCACCATTTTCGCCGTGGCAGGAGAGCAAGTTCCTCATCCACCAGCGCTCGGTCAGATGCTCCCGCTGGTGGAGCTCTTTCTGGAAGAGGGCAGTGATGCGGCGGAACAGAGAGCTCCTAATTAAAGTTGTACGGAATAATAAAAAGAGGGGGTCATTAATATTTGATCAAAGAGCGGCTAAATTGAAACATGTTTGCATCAATTAATCATCCCCCAGATGCCACTTATCAGCCTTTTCCATTGCAGCATCAGAGCAATCCAGCAGAGTAGTGGTGCAGAGCCAGAACCATCACTCATCGGGTCTCGCCTGCTCGTGGCGTCTGCGGCCCAGTGATTAAAACACGGCTGCCGCCGTCGAGCGCTCGCTCCCAGCCTCCTCTGAAGATTGGTCTGCGCCGCCAAAACCTGATTACCATGTTTTCCACCCGTTATTGATATTTTCTGAACTTCAACAGGGGCGAGGCGGCGTTTCAGAACCGTCTGCAGCTACGCTTTCACTTATCGGCTCGTTTGGTTCAATCACTGTCAGGTTACCTCACGGGGAGACGGACGCCCACCAGCGCTTTGTGATCAATACAAAACAGACTTTAACACAATGAGCGTGTGTTTACTGCCCCCGGGACCGTCGGCGCGCTCGCGTCCTTCGCCTCAAATCCATCATTTGGCTAAAATGTTGCCAGAAAGCAAGTTCTAACTCCTGACCCGGCTGAGGTTGCACAATGGAGCGCTACTTTGGTTCAGTAGGTGCAGATTAGACCCCTAACCTAGCTAGCAGGGAGCTCCTGTTAGCTAGGAAAAAAGCTATTCATCTCCTCAAAAGACTGAAGCGTGAAAAGGTTCTGAAACCCAGAAGTGTTAAACGGAACGGCACAGAATACGCAGCGGGAATGCACAAGAGCCTGAACATGAAAAACGGGGAATTCTTTGAGGAAAAGGTCAAGTCAGAAGAAGAATTCCTCCCAAAGGCTCGACGAACGCTAAAGACACCTAAAGCAATTTGTCGGCTACGGTTTTCCGAAAGCAAAAAGCACCTGTTCATTATTCCGGTTGTTGTCTCCGACTCCCACATCCAGCTCTCCTCGTCGCCTAATGGCAGACGTATAATTGAAGTAAGGTCGCGGCAAAGACGGCCGTAATTGTGTGTTGGCGGCACAACGCTGGGATCCAAATGTGCTGTTTAGTTTGGATTAATGACCCTGCGATGTGGCGCAGGAAGCAGAACATCAATAATTTCCTACATAAATGATATTTTCATTACGACGGTCGACTTCAATATGCTTCCCGACGGGAGCGTCCCTCCGGAGGATAAGGTCGAGACGGACGCGATGAGCTCCAGAGTCACCTCGGTCTAATCTAATCCTGGAATCAGAGTCTTTGTCTTTCTTTAATCCTTCAGGAGCCTCGTGGATATTAGCGTCCGTGTTCAAGGCTTTGGAATTCCATAAACATCCCTCAATGACTTCCAACTCCTCTCAGGAATTCCCTTTATTTCCAGTAAAGGCAGATGACGGTGAGGAAAAAAGAGCTCGAACTGGAGCGCTGATGAACATCTGGTTAATCCAGACGGGATTAGACTTGCTGAGATGGACTGCTGGAGACGACGCTCCCATCTGAGGTTCCTATAAGGAAACGTTGCATCATCTGTATCTAAGCGGATCCCTGCTCCGTTTCGAGGATCCGAGACGTGATCCGTGGCAGCAGATCAGCTCTGGATATGCATCATGTGATGAACGACTGCCAGCTGTTGCAGGCTGGTCCCAGCGACGACGTCATAAATCACCAGTATTCACAGCCCCCCTCCAACCCCCCCGCTCCCGGGAACGTAACCCAAATGAATGCTGCTTCATTTCCGACCGTTTAAAGGGAAGCAGAGTCCTGTTGACGGAGGTGTGCTCCGGTCGGATGATGAATTAAACATGAAATTTAAGAGTGCAAATACGACGTCCCGGGGGGGGGGGGGGGGGCGGTCCGGCGCTAATGAACACCCCTAAAAGCTTCCCAACAACAGACAAGACACCGGAACAAGTTCAGCAGACCAACAGTTGATGAAGGCTGAAGTCTGTCCAGACCACGGCGTTGCCGTGGAGACCTTTCTGCCCTGGTTGGGTCCATAATTGCAAGTTCAGTGCAGCGTTTTCAGTCTTTTTTCACACTGAAATGGAAAATCTAATATTGTCTAATAACTACTTCTACGCCTCCATATTCAGAGCCTTTACTCAGCATCTTCAGCAGCAGCTCCAGCCTCCAGTTTTTAAGTGTCCCCCTCCTGGATTTAGGGATATTCTGATACTGCAGGATATTCTAGGCTGGTCAACAAATGTCACACACTCCTAATATGTGGGCGGAGCCTCTTCAGCTGTGATCAGGACACACTCCTTCCAACGTTGCTTCCATGAGCTTCTGGAAGGTCACTTTTATTTCCCTCCCAGATCTTGTAGTGATGATGGGAGAGTCGGACCTCTGAGCAAAGCTTATCCAGCACGTCCCAAAGGTTCTCAGGGGGTTGAGGTCTGGACTCTGGGGGCCCGTCCATGTGTGAAATGATGTCTCATCATCCCTGAACCTCCCTCACTATCTGACCCCAGGAATCCTGGAATTCTCATCTTGGAATATGCCCACATCATCAGGGAAGAGAATGTTGCTGAACCTGGACCTGAGGACCTGCAGCAGCCCCAGATCAGAGCTCTGCCCCCCAGGCTGGTCCAGTAGACACCATGATGGGAGCATGGGTTCATCTGCCTCTCTTCCTACCCTGATGCCCCATCACTCTGGAACAGGGCCAATCTGGACCCATCAGACCCCGTGACCTTCTTCCATTGCTCCAGAGTCTTTATGCTCCCCAGCAGACTGAAGCCTCTTGATCAGCCTCCCTCATTACTGCTTTTCTGAAGGCTCCACAGCTCTTCAGTCCCTTCACATTGTGCACGTGGGAATGTTCCAACTCTCACAGTCCTGAGTTCTACTGGTGCTCTTCTACCCTCTGAGCCCACCAAACCTTTGAGTGACCACTGGTCACCATCATTCAGGATGGTTTTCTGACCACATTTCTCCCTCTAAGATGATGGTTCCCCACTATCCTCCCCGTTCTGAATGGTTGGACAGTTCTTAAGCCTATTTTAGGAGTTTCTTAGATGTTTCCTCTGGTGGAGGCAGGACAATGCTGTGACTCTTCTCAAACACACCAACATCTTCTCCTCCACCACAGAATGAGTCCTTAACATGATTGTTGAAGAGCTGAGACGCGGCCGCATCAGCTGGGCTTAGATAAGGTGTTACCAGCTGAACGCTAACGACCCATCAGTGGTGCTCCAGCAGGTGTGTCTGACCCGTTTGCCTCGTTAAATCCAGGTGGCCAGACGGTGAACGTCCCTCCCCCGTCACTCTCATCGTCGTCACCTGGGCAGGAGACTCAAGCAGGTGTGGTCCATCACCATCGCCAGATGATTGTGCCTGTTAGCATCTGTGCGAGAACTTAACTTACTGTAGAGTTTTTTAAAAATAATAAACTCACTAACGTGTGGTTTCCTACACTCTGGGTCTGACCTCCAGCTGGGCAGGTCACAAGTGTGTTTCCACTAGAGGAGCAGCGGTAAAAAGTTCCCCCAACCACAATCTTGCTCTGAAAATAGTTCCAAGTCAACGGGGGACCTTCAGGTTACTCGGACGAGGGAAAGTCCTGGAAAAGAGAAGTTTAAATAAATATAAAGCCGCGGGAGGACTGTGGTGTGGGGGCCACGTCAACCCAAATTACAGCCTTTCATCATCTTATCAAGCCATAAAACATGCGGCAACTGTAAAGAGTAGCGCAAAATGCATTCAAAGAACACATCATTAAATGTGAAGACATCATACTGATTTTATTCCTTGATTTTGAGCCAAATCAGAGATGTTATTAGTTCAGGGAGCTTTCAGAGCTGTGTAATATTTAATCAGCCCTAATTTACATTCCTGCACGTGTGCACCGTTAATTCCCCAGATTTCACAGGTGATTACGAGTTTTTGGAGCCAACGTTCAGCATTAATCTGGAGCTTTGTGAGAAGATGTTTGTTTTTTACCTGTCTTGGAACAATAAACACGGAATTCTATTCCACTTTTTCTCTGCCACATTTTATTCATCAGCCATCAATAATCCATCGTGTGGCCACATTAACTCTTTAATGGCAGTAGAGTAGCAGGGTCACTGTGGGGGGGGGCACCTGTATTATGACTATATCCATCTTGTTAGGGATTGGGTTTTTACAGGACCCAAAAACACACTGGTAAACAGTCCAAAATAGGTTTTATTAAACCAACTCAAAACAGCGGTCCTCCTGGACTGCAGGGAAGCACTCGTCTGGTCTTCCGGGGCGCACCGCGGCGCCAACACGGGAGTCGGGTTCTGCACGTTCACTAGTCCAGCAGGACGGCCTGGAGACCTCAAACATGCAGGGAAGACACCAAAAGCGAGATACCCTCCTTAAATAGGCGGCCTGATGGAAATTGCCGACAGGTGCGCTGCTGCCTGGAGTGCCAAAAAAACAACCCGGAACCCTGGACCCCAACACATCTGAGCTTTACACTCGTGTGACAGGACAAAAAGTAGAACTGAGCGATTCACAGAGGATCATAACTTCATTACTAGCAGTTACACCTGTCACCCCTCCCCCCCCCCCCCAGCATGAAGAGCTGCTCTGGGATCCATCATATCCAGGCCCAATGGGAACCCAACACTAGCTTAGCAGCGTTCTGCCACGTTGGTTTAGAACTTTTAAAGAGGGAGCGCAAACCTGCCTGAGTCTGCAGACGGAGCTTCAAATCAGAGGAAGTCTTAAGAGGAAAGGTCTCTGCTGCACTCTCGGCATCTCCAAAGAGCAGTTTTAGTGTTTGATTTGATCAAACCCTCAAAGGTCAGCTCACTGAAGAGGGCCCGCTTTCAATGAGCGTCTGCTGAGAGATTTGCCGATACGAAAGGAGCAGGAAAGTAAAATCCTGTAGAGACGCCACAGGATGAAATTCCATGAATGAACTCTCCTAGAAGTGGAGCCGGAGAGGTTAAAGCTGAGCAGAACCGCACACCCCCTCGCTCCCCACCTGCCTTCTGTCGTCCACTCTCCTCGCTGTGATTTCTGTCAGGACCTCGGTCGATTTTGGCTTGGCCCCTCTCAAAGACGCACCTCCGGGGGCTTTGCAGCCCCAGGCCAGAGCACTCGCGGCCTAAGAGGCAGGCGCAGCGCCGCCACGTCCTTCTGAGAGGACGGTGTCACTGTCAGCAGCAGGAGAGGGACCCGTGGATGTTAGCAACATGCTAAAAGGCTACACCGATGCAGCCAGGCGCTGCTTTACCCCCCCGGCGTGCTCGTACCATCAGCGCGTTGTGCCTTTCCCCATCAGGTGCTAAACGAGCAGGCGTGACAGTAAAAACGCAGCGTTCCCACCACACGTTCTGCACTTTAGGGGGAAGCAATCGCGCGCTGCACCCTTTCCACCACTTAGCCAGTTTTTTTTTAATCATTTTTATGTAAATCCGCGGCTTTATAGCCCCCAGATTTACAGCGAGGAAGGCATCCTTCTTTACAAAAGTTTTGATTAGCCAAATATTCCCATCCCTGGCAGTAAAACAGAGAAATAAAGAGCTACAGGAATCAGGGTCTCTCCTCTTTGAGTTATGACACCGTGACAGTTTACGTCCATTGATTTAAAATATTTATGCACACCTCAACGTTCCACTCTATACAGGGTGTCCATATGCTGGGACGGGATAGAGCCCTACTGGGACCCTAAACGGGATAAGTTGGAATATAATATTGATGGATGAGTGGTTGCCAGGGAGCCTCCCTGAGGAGAACATATATATATGTTATAGGAATGACAGGCAATCTGTTCTTACCGGTGCGGAGGGAGCAGGTGAAATCGAGGGGGGGGGGGGACGGCATAAAAACATCTACAGAGTGTTTTTATCACCAGCTACAACTTACTCATCTCTTCGCTGCGTGCACGGTGCATCACCCTCCCCTCACACCAGGCGGTCCAATGGACTCGGTACGGTTCCAAGCAAAGCCAGGAAAAAAACGGAGTTCTGGCCTTCACGGGGAGTCCAAAGCAGGCTTTACGAGACAAACTGGAACCACGAATAGGGAGCGAGTGGCGGCAGAAAGGCAGCAAAAGCCTCCTATTTTTGGAGACAATAACTCGGCGGTGGCGGGGAGCAGCGTGGCGACGTGTGCTGGACCACGGGGAACCCCGGCCCTTCGGCCTCCCCGCGTGGATCCATCTGTTGGCTGGTTGAACCAGGAAACAACAAACTGCACAACAGAGAAGGAAGCTGTCTCCGTGACAAGAGCACCCCATAAATTACATCAGGGAGCAATAACACAATTAATTCCGCGACAACACCACCCTGAAGTGAGGCGAGATGTATCATAGCGGGAAATCTGGTGGAAGGAAAAACGAGAGCAGCAATTGGAGGGAGCGTTACAGCCGGTGTAGCTAACAAGCAGGCGGCACCTGGAGGCTCGTAGCGCTGTGGGGGCCTCCATGGACGCCTCTCTGGGTTGTGCGACGCCATTTGCCTTCGCTAACAGGCTCCCAGACTTCTTTAGATGTAAAAGGCTGCACCGATTTGAGGGAAAAGAACAATTTGCCATCGTTGGAGATGTTTTAATTTCCCAGGAGGTCCAGCTCTGCTTGGATTCTGTTATTTAGCCTCGTGTTTTTGCGTACGAGTGTCGTTAAACTGGGGTTTGTTGTGGCCGCAACTGCTGCAGGACACCTGAGCCGTGTGTGGGGGACGCGCAGGTACGGACGCCTGAAACTCGCGGCGTTGGCGGCTCGCTCGGCTGCCGGCTGGGGGACAGTCGGTGACGTTGGAGTGACTGAGGGAGCCAAACATCCTCATTAAACTCCGCGTCTCAGGCTGCAAGGCGAGGACAGACCCTTTGATTTGGTACCAGAGTCCATTGGCAGCCCAACCCCCCCCCCCCCACAGCTGTGATTAATGCTGGAGGAGCAAAGACTTCCTACCGCCTTTTTGATCACATCATTTCTGTCAGCGTGTCCTGAAATATAAATAAATCAATAAAACGCAGGATGGAAATAGAAAAGGCAACGCCGGCAGCACGATTACGCAACAATGGAAATGAAAGGCGGAGACCAAACCCCTCCAGGCAGCACTACATCTTCTCTGGTCCACAATCGCTACGGAAACGTCAGTTCCAGTCAGCGCAACAAGAGTCCCACTATTTTTACCCACGCAGGAAACATTTAGCTAGTGTTCTTAACCACTTTATTCCACTCAGTGTCTCAACAGAGTGAAGGAAATCCACCATGAAGAGCATGAAAGTGCAGAGGAATCTGTGGTCAAGATGCATTTCTAGGAGGGCAGGAAGCTACAGATCCAGACTTTTGAATCCTGCATATAAAAAGGCTGAAAATGCAGCTGAGGTTGAAACTAAACCTTTATTACCTGTTGGTGACCTGTAAACTGTCAGCCGACTCCCTGAAAGCGTCCATTAACCACATGACACCAGGTCCACCAGGTTCTTCGCTGCTTTCATGCCTGCCGGAAGCGTGTGGACGTCCTCGCCCTGGCTGAACGCTCTGCCGGCTTGATAATGCAGGAAAACGATCAGTCCGTCGTTTCAGGCTGGTTCAGCCTGGAAAGCAAATAAGGGAAATGATTACAGTGTGTTAACCCTGGAGGAGTAATGGCACCTGAGCGGGGCCTCGCAGCTTCAAAGCACCGCGGCGCTAACGCCTATCATTACTTCTTTGGGTTCATATTTGCGGGCCTTGTTTGTAAATGAGCCCTGTTGGTGGGAAATGGCACCTTTTAACTGCTGCTCTGGACCAAATGTGGGGGGGGGGTTACATTTTGTTTGTGTCATCTTTGTTGTTATTGGCTTTATATTCAGTGATGAGCCGCTTTGGTAGCGACGTACAGGAAGACTTCATCAGTGTAACGGGCCAAATCAGGCTCATTTCAGTCCGTCTTGCACCATCTGCAGGAGCCCCCCCCCCCCTCCATATGAGCCTGGCCCTGCTCACGGTTCCTTCCTGTTGCTTGATCCTTTCATCACAGTGTTTATTTGTGCCGTTGACCAGGATGCAGCTTTATTATACCCCAAGATGACCACAGGCCACGCCTTTAGCTCAAACTCCTCACGCTAGCAGCTAAACAGACTACATACATTTTTCCTCCTTACATCCAGCTTTTATCACCCGAATATTGAGTTAGCATATTGAATTATGCTAACTGGAGAGCACTAATGTGGACCTCCTCAGAGCCACTTAGGCAGGTTTACGCAAGTGGTTGAGACTGTCCATCACAAAGACTGTAACGTTGTGTTTAAAGAACCATAAATCTGACTGATAACGTGTCAGTGAAGTCCAAACAAATGAGGATTTTAATCCCTGCAGCCTTTTAATGGGTCACTTCAACATGCGCTGATTTTAGCTGTTATATGGGGGGTTAATGTTTAGGCTACAGATTACATTCACACAGGCCCATAAACATGTGAGAGGAGGAGGAGGAGGAGGAGGAGGAGGAGGAAGATGAAGAGCAGGGGCGGTCTGTCTGTCTGAGTGTCTGTGGCTTTTGGAAAATGATTTTTGGGCTGAAAACGGAGAGAACATTCAGCCAATGTTGTCATCTGGGCTAATGTTTCAGCTTATTAGCTCTGGATGATTCGAGTAATTGGGCGCTGACTCCCCCGTTCACATGTGGTTTGTATGACCCCCCTTCTGTGCCTGCTCTGAATCAGGGCACCGCCACGTTAGCTTTGCCTCGGCGCTGAATTATCTTACCACGGCCTTGTTTTGGTATTCGCGCAGCGTTTACGTGGTTTTTAATACATTATGTACATTATTGTATTTCGCTCTGGGGGATTTGATTAAACAAGTGCTGAAGTGCTGCACAAATCTTGACACACACTTGGCAGGTGGGTGCTACGTGCTGCATATGCTAAGTGCTGCGTATGCTAATCTCCCCTCCCCTCTGAAATAAGGCACGAAGGCCAAACATGAACAAGCGTCAGAACCTGGGACATTCTGTCACTCCACTGCCACCGCTGACTAAAACAGGTTCCTCCTGAGTTCTTCCCACTCTTTTTTTTGATCGTTTCGGAGGGTTTTATCGTAATAAGGCGAGTATCTGTCGTTATAAAGCGTGAAAAGAATCACCAGCTTCTCCCTCCCTCGTGGAATCACAAAGCAGCAGATGAAAATATCATATCGAAAGTGTGAAAATAGATTTTATACATTTTTTTTTATTTGATTAAGAACTGTCCCGAGGGAGCCGTGCAGCTCGTCGCTGCCCACCATTAAACGGGCGAGCACTGGGAGGATCAAAAGAGCTGGAATGAGAGCGCATTTCCTGGAATAGTTATCATCCTCCTCGAACGCTCACATCGCTCCACACGTGGGGATATTAGTCAGACAGCTGCACCATCTCAGGTCGCCGCTTTGTTATTCACTGGTTCCTCAATCACGGTTACCTCAAGGACGTTCTCTTGGAAGGACAGACTTTACTGGATGGTTAAGGTGGAGAACAAAATCCTTTATTTTTTTTATTTTTTTTGTTCTGCGCTTTGGCCGGGGATGCACAAGGCGCTCGCCAAACAATAAAAGCTCAGATGTGCATGAATGCATTCAAAGGAAATACAATCAGAGTGGGCAGATGCAGGAAACAAGGACATGAATCAGTCCAAATACCCGCTAATCCTGCCGCAGGAGTCCGCTTGGCACTGCTGGTTCGCGCCTGAGCGAGGATGTGGGAACGCAGCATCCAGGGCGCGATGCCCCGCAGCCAAGGCGAGGGGGGGGGGGGGGGCGCGCTAGCTGCAAGTGTTCCGCTAACATCCCGGCCCCCTGGATGGCTTTGATAGACTGGAACAGATGACTGAAGTGTGCAGAGCCTGGTGTGGGCTTCTGTCCCTTTTCCACTCATGAGCCGGTCCAGGCGACTCCAAATTGACCAAAGTGTGAAGGACTGTTTGTCCCTGCATGTTGGCCCAGCCAGGAGCTGTGGACATGTCCAGGCTTTGACCCTCACGTCTCACCCAGTGACGGCTGAAACAGGCTCAGTAAGAGACACAAAAAAGCTGTTTTATAGAGTTCCTCAGAGCTGCATCAGTGGTTGGTCTGAATCTCTGTCCACACACAGCATCTTTGGGGGCTTGATTGGGCATGGTTGGCATCTTTGGGGGCTTGATTGGGCATGGTTGGCATCTTTGGGGGCTTGATTGGGCATGGTTGGCATCTTTGGGGTCTGGGTTGGGCATGGTTGGCATCTTTGGGGGCTTGGTTGGGCATGGTTGGCATCTTTGGGGTCTGGGTTGGGCATGGTTGGCATCTTTGGGGGCTTGATTGGGCATGGTTGGCATCTTTGGGGTCTGGGTTGGGCATGGTTGGCATCTTTGGGGTCTGGGTTGGGCATGGTTGGCATCTTTGGGGGCTTGGTTGGGCATGGTTGGCATCTTTGGGGTCTGGGTTGGGCATGGTTGGCATCTTTGGGGGCTTGATTGGGCATGGTTGGCATCTTTGGGGTCTGGGTTGGGCATGGTTGGCATCTTTGGGGGCTTGGTTGGGCATGGTTGGCATCTTTGGGGGCTTGGTTGGGCATGGTTGGCATCTTTGGGGGCTTGGTTGGGCATGGTTGGCATCTTTGGGGGCTCGGTTGGAATCTTTGGGGGCTTGGTTGGGCATGGTTGGCATCTTTGGGGGCTCGGTTGGAATCTTTGGGGGCTTGGTTGGGCATGGTTGGCATCTTTGGGGGCTCGGTTGGCATCTTTGGGGGCTTGGTTGGGCATGGTTGGCATCTTTGGGGGCTCGGTTGGCATCTTTGGGGGCTTGGTTGGGCATGGTTGGCATCTTTGGGGGCTTGGTTGGGCATGGTTGGCATCTTTGGGGGCTTGGTTGGCATCTTTGGGGCCTTGGTTGGCATCTTTGGGGGCTTGGTCACCTCCGACCAAGGCTCCTCTCCCCAACTGTCCAGTTCATTCAGACATCCGGCTGTGGGAATTGTCCGGTCCAGCTCTGTGTCTCGGTTCTTTGGACCTCATGGATCCCATTTTTGCTCCGATATGCTCTACGAGCTGTCTTATCTAGAAGGTGTGCCTTACAAATCAGGCCCGGTCCATTTAACGTGACACAGCCGACCACTGATGAAGATGTAGAACCATCTCAAAGCTGAACAGAACCTCAGTGACCTATATGAGTTCTGGCTTTCTACCCTCCTCCTGAGGTGCAGATTGGTGTGGAAAACAGGAATTTTTGGATTTTGACATGAGGCTTCACCATAAACAGTAGAAGATTTTGTGGGTGTGAATACTTTGCCTGCCTGCTGTTCTGAGCACGGCAGGGTTGATTGGAGGCCCTTGGTACGAGTGTGTGACTGGAGTGTTTGTCCTCTGATAGAGCAGCGACCTGGAGCCTGCTGGGACAGAACCCAGCCTGCTGGCTCTGATTAGAAAGGAGGGATGAACGAGTAGAAAAGTTCTTTCGAATGCATAGGTGGCTCGACAAATCGGAGGGGATTTCTGAAAAATTCCAAGTTTTATGTCACAATTTGGTAGGTAGAGAATAACCAGAGGTAGAAGGCAGCCATAAACCCGCTTCCACGGCTGCTTTTATCTGGAAAATAGAGGGAGAGGGAAACGTGACCGCTGACAGTTCTGCTGCATTAACAATAAATCAGGAGGAAGTTGAAATGAATTCTGAGTGTCGCACTTTTCCCACAAGTGCTCCGAAAATCTTCGTGTAATTTCCTGTGAGATCCTAAAATAACGCTGAGTCGAGTGTAGCTCTGGCTGCAGCCCGACTGTGTGAATTACACAAGCGATGCTCCCTTTTTATCATTTCCCAGCTCACAGAACAGCGAGAACCTCCACAAAACCAGCTCACACTTGGATCTACTGGAAATATACCAGAGTCTCCATGAAACCTGAGATTATGGAGACGGATAAACCAGTAAAATACTGCAGCAGCACCTCGGATGGAAGAACGTTGGTGTCGTCGAGAGGATGAGACCTAAAAGATGGTCATGGCTCATTAAATAGCAGCACAACTATCTGGTCATTATCAGAGGTTGAGTGATCAGATTAGTGAGAATGCATCATGTGGAGCTTGATTATGGGAAATTGGATTAATTACTCCTTACTATTGTCTTCCTGTATGTTTAATCTGATTAACTTTGTTCTCGTACATATGCACATGTGTAAAAATCAAAGGAAATGTTTACGCTACGCTACTCTGATGCATTTCCACTATAAAGAGCCTAGTTTTTGCCACCTGGTGCTACTTTTCTGGTACCTGCTCCCCTCGGGTTCCAAAAAAGTAGCTCTGTTACGAAATAGTGACGCAGCCTAGACTACCGATTGTTTGGAGATACTCGTCGTCATCAGGGCGCCATTTTTAAAGAAACATTTGTTGTTTTGAAACCTTCCTCGCCGTACTGGCGGATGAATACGCCCAGAGGCAGCTGGATCGGTCCTGCCTCGTAGGGGGAATGTGACCAAGCGCGAGTAGAGTAGCTGCTGTCAATGGAAACGACCGTGAGCTGAAGGCAACAATCATGGCAGTGATCCAGTAACTGGACTGAATCCTGAGGACCAGCTTTTGTAGCCTTGTGTCAGATTTGATGTTTACAATAATGTGATTACTCCTGTTGCTCTGAGGCTTGTGGTCAGCGAGTAGCGCTGTTGACATGGCATAAATAAATCCTCTTGACCCTCAGATGGGAACATTATGTAAATTATGAAGTCACACTGGTGTGTTCTTGTGCCTGGACCACCCTTGGGACACAGTAGTCAAAGCTCCCCAACAGGTTCGCCCTCGCAGGCACCAGTTGGCATCTTTACATTCCTATGAGGAAAAACAGTCTTTTCCCTCCCACCTCGTTGTCACTAGCGTTTCCCAGCATTCTCCTCTGTCGAGACTCCATAGAACAGAGCTACCGTAGGTAGCCGCCTCCTCCTCCTCCCCGTCCTCCCAGGCATTTACTCGCGGTGGCACCCGGTCATCATGGCAACGGTGAAGTCTCTGGCAGGGCCGAGCCGGTCCAGACTGGTCCAAGCTGGCGTCGGCTGGAAGCCGCGGCGCTGTTTAATTAGGCTCGTCCTGCTGAGCTGCTGCTGTTTATTTCCCCTGTGACAGTCTGAGCTGATCTCCACGCGGCAGCCAGAGACGGAGACGGAGACTGAGGGACAATTATTATGCACATCCATCCACGCAGAAGGACCTCGGCTCTGTCAGAGCTCCACACGCACATTTCCCTTCTGCTGTATATTTTCTCCCCATTTCATTCCGCGCACACGTCCATGGTGGAGTGAGACTGTAGGCTGTGAGAGGGCCCAGCGCGGTGATCTCCCGGTCTTAGTCTGAACTCTGGCTTTATTACTCGAAAGGTGCGCCGGCTCAGAAGCCGAGCCGACCGAGGCCGTGCTTGATATTTGCTTTCTGCCATCAAATATCAAATGAATTCGGTTGTGCGCACGAGAGGGCGAATTCTGCTTTTAAACATGTGGCCACTCAGCTCTCACGCTGAAGGGCACTGACAGTCGCATGTCTGTGCCATAAATGTGTCCTTGCTGCTAACTTTCACATGGAAAAAAGGCTAACCAATAGCCAGGCTCCATCTGAAAGGCCGTGAGCACTGACAAGGACTCAATTCTACGAACTGACTGAACTGCAGACGAAGGTCGAACTTCTTGTACATTTTGGCACCACAAAACTGCGATATTCCCCTCAGTTGTGCTAAAATGGATCTTGTACAAAAGAGAAACCAGCATGGAGTCCTTCATGGAAGCGGCAGTCACCGTGAACAACTGAAGTTAGATTGTTATTGGGAAGAATCCAAAAAGAGGAGGATAACTAACAGCGTGTGTGTGTGTGTGTGTGTGTGAATTCCGATGACTGAGTTGTCATTTCTTGACAAACACACAGTAGCGTGTCCTTTTTAAATCTTACCTTCTATTTAGCCAACGTTGTTCAGCCGCTGTTTAGAATCCCTCACATAAATGCGAGTGTCATCAGCGTATTGGAGGCGCCGAATCTGTGAAGTGTGATGCAGAGGAAGCGATTATTTTCACCTTTTTAATGCGTCTCTCTGACACTTCGGGGTGGTAACAGAAATACATTTCCTTGAAACAGAAACCCACAGCGCTCCAGTCTGTGATACTGAGCTCCGCTATCTCTGTTGTTAAAGCGGCTACATGTCATACGGGGGAAAGGCCAGGAGATACGTCTCCCTGGAACAAAGATCAATTTTAGAAAGGAGGAAAAAGGAATCGCCCTGACAGGAGCTTCACGGTATTCCTGTGGGGCAGAAACTCTTTTTCTCACATTAGCTGGTTAATTTAAGTGCAGTTCCAGGAAAGAGGTGAGTTACTGTACCTGTCTGCCGGGTCTCTACGCGACAGGAAGAAGCAGCAGGTCAGCACAAAATGGAGGCAGAGATGGATGGATCGTCTGGACCCTCTCTTCTTGCGTGCACTTTAAGCTGCTTAGCTAAACAAATCTCCTCCATGCTCCCCTCACTTGCTTCCATCCTGTTTTTCTTCCCTCGCCATGTTTCAGCGGCTGCAAATTGAGAACAATGTGAACACATGGCATCTTAGAAATCACTCTGACTACTCCTGTGCCTAAAAAACTGTGAAAGTAGGACTGGCAGAACTGCCACAGGACCCTGCCAGGTCCTTTATTGGTTTCACACACACAAACACACACACACACAGTCTCATATTTCTATCGTTGTGACTCTTAATAGATGTAATACATTACACAGCTGCCTCCCCTGACCATCATGACTGACCTCATGACCTAAGCGCAGCTCCAACCTCCACCTTAAAGCCAAGTCTCAACCCTCAACCCCCCTTTGAAGTTTTGGGGAGCAGCCAAAACGGACCCACATAGCAAAAACGTGCTCACTTTGCTAGTAGCCTGAGTATTTTGGTACTCAAGATGCAGCAAATACAAGGACACACACACACACACACACACACACACACACACTGTTTTTAAACATGAACATGTGCCAATTTAACCCTTTTACTTGTCTGAAACCTCAGCCTTGATTATGTGGTACGACTACGCAGGTAGTTTTTACATTTACATCAACATAAAGAACTCAACATAAAGAGCGCGTGAAGTCATTTCGCAGGTCTGGTATAAAGAATTACATTTAATGGTTCGGATATTACTCCTGTGGGCGGCCAGATTAGAGTCGAACGTATAACTTGATAAATGGAAAAATGATTCCTTGTTGGGCTCCACATATGTAAAAGAATAATTCATGAGGCAGCTTCTTTAGAGATTATAATTCGAGGTCACATGATGTCATTGTGTCTGGGTAATAAAGCGACTGAAAGCACCAAAAGAAGAAGAAAAAAAAATCCATGAAAAGGAATTCTTTTGAAATGTTCAGATCAGTCGTGTATAAAGTGTAATGAGGGACCTCTTCGTCACCGCCACCCGTGATAGACACGTCGGCCTGGAAACTGGGAGACTAATGGAGATAACTCACCCAGATCCGAAGAAACGCCTGTGAAATGAAGCAGCCGGGGGATATTTATGGCGGTAATGTGTTTAGGAGGAGCTCGTTTATCTGGTGCGTATCCATGACCGAAGAGGACGCGGATTAGCCGCGGAGTCGGCGCGACCTTTGCTGCTGTCGCCTCGTCTGGGCATCGTCACGTCTGTTGAGACTTTGGTGTTTGGTGTGAGCGCCTGAAGGATGGACCCTGAGTGTTCCGTGACTAACCGTCGGAAGATCGGGCCAGTGTTGGCGCTCCCGGCTTTTCCATCATTTCATAAGAGGAATTTTCAGAATGCAAATGGAATAAGAAATTTGTTTGCTTCAAAGTGAGAACAAGAGGGTGAGAGTTGTGTACATACGGTGTTCCGCTCTGTGATCCCACCGGAGCTGGAGCTGGAGCTGGAGCTGGGGATGGGGATGGGGATGGGGATGGGGCTGGGGCTGGGGCTAGAGCTGGAGCTGGAGCTGGGGATGGGGATGGGGATGGGGATGGGGATGGGGATGGGGATGGAGCTGGGGCTGGGGCTGGGGCTAGAGCTGGAGCTGGGGATGGGGATGGGGATGGGGATGGGGATGGGATGGGATGGGATGGGATGGGATGGGGCTGGGGATGGGGATGGAGCTGGAGCTGGGGATGGGGCTGGGGATGGGGATGGGGATGGGGATGGGAATGGGGATGGGAATGGGGATGGGGCTGGAGCTGGAGCTGGGGATGGGGATGGGGGGGGGGGGTCAACGTGACTCCGTCCCTGCGTCACGGGTCGGATACATACCATTAATCACAACTATTACACTTGTGTCAACTAATGGTTTTATTGCATGTTGTATTTACAGCCAAGTGGGACACGGTAATTAAACATTAACCTTTCTTCCTTCATTACCTGAGGTGCGACTTCGGGCAGCGACCGGGACGCCGTAAATCACGCCGGCGGCTCACAGCTTTCATTTGGATTCCTATTTTCCCCCGTTGCCTCCTTCAGGATTATTAGCATAATTCTCTCCTGTGATGAGCAGCGGCCCTGACGCGGCACAAGTACCGAACGGCACCATTAGACGGATGATTGGAGGGGGGCGACTCCCGTGTCGGGTCTGCCGGTGGCACATGGTGATTAGGGCAAGTGTAAACAGACGAGGCCGTCGCCACGTTAGCGGGTTTGAATGATGCGTTCCACTTTCGGGGGTGATGTCATCTCTTCCTGCTTCCCACAGCTTCAGAAAAGTTTTGGGAAGTTGAAACCCACCGGAGAGCGGCTACATCCAGCAGCGCTCGGGAAGAGATTAGATTAATAACGTTTGTCCTTTGTCTATCTGAGGTCCGACTTCAGACCGGGCCGAGGATTATGTCTTCTGTGTGCGCTTACAGATATCAGCCTCGACTCGGCTGCTTCTGGGTCACCTCTCCGGCGAGGTTCTGAGCGAGCGCACAGCCGAAACGCAGCTCTGGGACGATGCGCCGTGTCCCACTTTCCTTCCTCCAAATATTCCCGGCAACATCTCTGCACCCACTCCTCTCTGATCCTCCCACTCCTGCGTTCAGGAGACGGGAATCTAAAGTATCCAGCCTGTCACAATGGCCCAGATCCATCACCGCGGGGCCACGGAGGCTCCCGGCGTGCATCCATTAACGCTATCTGTGGAAGAGACTCACAAAGGGGCATCGTGAAGAGGGTCACCGGTGCGTGGGCCCCATCCGTCGTAAATCTGAGGCAATCCAGAGCCGCGCCGCCTCCGCACTCGGCTAATGGCGCTCTAATCGCTCCTACCGCGTCCTGGGTGGGACGGAATGTTGGGTGCAGGAGTGTGGTTGGGGGAGGGGGCCACAGAGGGAACGAGGTGTACAAAGCATTATTCATTCGCTTCCCAGCTCGGGGAGAAACGAGCCCGAACTAATCACTGATACGTTTCTAAAGACGGGAATCTGGATTATTGATTGGAGAACGTTGATCTATCGGAATTTAATAACAACGCTAAAGTTCGGGGAGCCAATTAAACGTCCTTCACCAACCGTGAAGAAGGCTGTGTGAAACCTGGCGTGCGCTCCAGAGACGTGTCCACATGTCCCCATGTATTTCCCCCAGCAGCGTTCCCGCGCAGGTGCCAGCGTCCCGCTTATTTGCCTGCAGGTTCCTGCGAATGTCTAATTCCCCATGGGCTGTGAACGCATCATCTAAACTGGGTTATTTTCTTTCACACCCGGCGTGCACGATCTGTCCTCGGCAGATTCCCGCTCCACATATGGCTTCATAGTCAGGAGCCCCCCCCCCCTTCTATTTTGTATCATCCTGCACATACACACCACACACACACACGTTCAGGTTTCCCTGCTCTTCACCAGTCCTGGCAGCCACGGCTGGATCAGCAGCACAGAAGGGAAACGCGTCCACCTTAATACCGTCCCAGGTTCCGGAGAGATGCGTCGTCGGGCTGCCAAAAAAAAAAAGGAGGGTTCCTCTGAAGGGCCCCCAGCGGTCCTCCTGCCTTCACACGGTGAATGATCAAACCTCACAGGAAGCTTGGAGTCAAGTGTTCTGAAGACAATGGATTCATTTCCTGCCAGACGCTGCAGGATTACTGGTGGAATGCAGCCCAGTCGTATTCTCACATCAATTACACCATTTAGATAATAGAGCGGAGCTTGATGTCCAATCAGTGTTACCATGAGTGCTGAGCCTCAGATATGCTGTAGCTACTGTAGCTAGTATAGCTACTGTATAGCTACTGTAGCTAGTATAGCTACTGTATAGCTACTGTAGCTAGTATAGCTACTGTATAGCTACTGTATAGCTACTGTAGCTAGTATAGCTACTGTAGCTAGTATAGCTCTCACACAGCAGCAAGAAACACTCCCAATTTCTGGAGATCCACTGGTTTTACTGGAGTGTAACTATGATCAGTAGGTTTGCTAACTGAGAGGCTGGTTTTGGTTCCCTGGTGGGTTTGTTGCCTTTGATTTGCAGTAGCAGACGTGCGAATGTGCGATTTTGAGCCGGTTTAAAAAACAGCAGGAAAAGAGTCCAAGAGGAGCAAATCAAAGATGGTCCAGTTTCAGTCACCAGACCAGAATCTTCTAAAAACATCACCTCTCTGCTGTGAGACGACTTGTGAGTTGTCCGTTAAGGTACTGGAATGTTTTCCTGCAGCTTATTTAGCGTCGTTAGCACAGCGGCAGGGTGTAGTGAGTGACACGCGTGGGCGTATCCATACACGTCTGATGGAGCAGCTCGTTGATCGCCATCCTCAACTCAACGTATGTTCTGCTCCTCATTAGTGAGAGCGTGCAGCAGCACCCTCATCAGCTATTCACCTGAGGTCATTCCCAGTGTGTAAACACCGACGCCGTCCTTGATCAGGTTCCGCCTGCCGGCCCAGCGATGACGGATGACCAGCGAGCCCCCCGCGCTTTACTCGCCGCCCCTCAGAAGGTGCTGAGCGGCTGCTTTCATTAGCATTCCGCTCCACTTGTCCTGCATCCTGGGACAGAAATCTGCAGCGCAGCGAAATATTTAAAACGGATGCAAACGGGCGAGCGAGGGAAGCTTCCGCCTACCTGTCGTTGGCTAATGCTAACCGCTAACGATGTTGTTCAGTGGCTCAGGCGGTTCTGGTGCAGGAGGGCCGGGCTGGGAGCAGGTTCACAGTGATCACACGGCCATCGACGGCAGGACAAGAGGGCGGAGCCACCTCGGCCGGGGGTTTTCCTGCTCCAGTTGGGCTCTGGATCCATCCGTTTTGCATAGTCATTTCATGACTAATGTGTCTTAATGACATCTCAGTGGTTCCCATTTAAGACACTAATGGGCAGTAACGGATCTCCGAGCGTGGTGTGTTATATTAAATCCGTTATTGATCGCAGGCTCCTGCGCGATTGATGTCTGACTCCTCGGATACCCTGTTGCTGGTGCGGAGCTCAGGACGCATCTGGAGCCGAAAACGTGCACGCGCTTCGGAATGACGACGACAGGGCGTTGGGAAACGAAGGACGAGGAGCAGACGGAGCGGCCGCAGTGGGGTCTGCCCAGTCGGGAAAACCATTCGTCCACTTCCGGTTGCGACCTTGTTCCCAGGAACGACGTTTATTCTGCCATTAAACTGCTGGAGTTATTGTTCTTGTTTTCTACCTGACCAAAGCCGACTCCAGGCTGATAAGAAAGTTTCGGATTTGTCTCCTAAAGCTGCAAAAGGCTCCTTCCATCTTGGTTGGGAAGCATCTTTGCTCGCCGATAAGCCCGAGAGTTTATGGCGCTCCGGGACGTCTGTCATTTCTGTGCATCTCGGTTTATTACAAGGGGAAAAGCAACGTTCAAACCGGCATTCCGAGCTGGAACCGAGCGGAATAGCAGTGAATAAAGCGACCGGAGCGTGAAGGTTAATTCCGACAACGCACTGGGTGAGTCGCTAAATTTGATGGCGCTAACCTGAATTTTCCAGCTGCTGCCGTCGTCTGAGCTCACCTGCGGCGGCGGGTCACATCTGGCTCTTTTCCGCATGTTTGTTATTCCAAACTTTCCCTGCCGTAAATACACCGCCCGACCTCCCGCTCGATCCTTGTGCAGGTGCTAAACCGAACAAGTGAGAGGAAAAAGGGAGGGAAAAGGAATAAAAGAGCGGAGCTGCCTGATTTATTCCCCTCTCACCTTTAGTGAGGAGGTATTAAGGTGTTGTTCCAGCTGTATCTTTGAGGAACGGCGCTTCATGGAAGCAACCTGGAAAGTCATTTAGCTTCATAATGTGCAGCGGGAATGCTGGGATAAATCAGCCCCTCGGAACGTTCCCTCGGCTGCGGCAATAACTGGATGAGTTCTTCTTTATATGGCCTTCATCCGCGGGAGCCCAGCCGGAGACTCCGGAGCAATAAGGCCGAATGGGACGGAGAAACGTCCCCGGAGTGAAATCAATGCTGGGAATTTGAACCTCTGAGGGAGAGGAGCCGCCCCGCCGCACTCCGGACTCGGGGCATGGGTGCGAAACGAGAGGAGCCACCGGTTAAAAAAATAATAACAAACCCAGTGGAGTCTAAGAAGGGTCCCGAGGAGAGCCTGGGCGGGAGGAACCCGTTTGACACCGCTTCAATCTCTCTTTACACCTTTTGGGAGCCGGAGCCAAGTGGAATCTGTTTATTCCAGCCGCCGAGGGAACGCTGAGAATTGAATTTAAAATGCAAAAAAGGATTAAATGAAAGGGTGATTGTGATCACGGGGTTTATCTGTGTTTAGTGGAGCAGATGGGCTGACGTGTCGGAGTCGGCTCATGATTTCTGCTGGCTAATTCCTTCTCTGCGCCGCGGTAATGAGCTGTAAATCAGACGTTGTGTGCGTTTAGAGATGTCAGATGAATAATGGGCTGATTAAAGCCTTCTAGAATTGATGCCTGATCTCGGAGCGCCCGGAGCGCCGCAGGAGAGCGCGCTCCAGATTCCGTGGCGGCCCGGAACGTCGACTACAACAGAGTCAGCAGACGGGAACGTCAGTCCGCCCACTGGCCTCCTTCCCCCCCATACGGGCGACAATGGCGCGACCCAGACGCACAATCAGCATCGATCTTGGAGCCCCCCCGCACCTCTATTAGCCGCTGATCACCAAGTCCCCCCCCCTGGAGTCGGGGGCAGGAACTGCAGCATATTTGCCCTCATTGGCAGAAATTAGCAAAGTGTTTTGCGGATGTGGCCGAGGGGACGAAAAGCTTTAACGATGAGAACGTGGCAGCATGTCAAGTGTTTAAAAGCCGGAAGAAATCTAAAGCCCCTGGGGGGGGGGGAGATGGGGGGGTTATTCCCCTCTTTTCTGCCCCTCAATCTGGTTTCTGCAGATTGTATCAGTCCTGCAGCCGTTCGCACGTCTGATAATTGCAAACGTTCGTTTGCTTCCCCCTCCCAAATGGGAAGCGCGTGCACCAAAGTGAGCGGGGGCGTGCGTGTCTGCAGATGTGCACGTGACCACGACGCGTCCGCGGGGGGGGGGGGGGCGTCAGCCCTCCGTCCGGGAGGAGCGGCGGCCAGGTGAGAAATTCCTCCCTGCGCGTCTGTGGGCGGCGAGCAAATGGCTGATACGCATCGGCGGCGTTCTTGTGACCGCCCCGCCCCCCCCGTGACCACCCCGGCCCCCCCCGTGACCGCCCTGCCCCCCCCCCCCCCGTGGCCACCCCGCCCCCCCACCCCCCCGTGACCGCGGTGTCATGGCGGAGAATAATGGCGCCGTTGGGTGCCTGACGAATGAGAGCAGATAAATCGGCGTCCCGACCAGCAAAACAATATCTGCCCAGATGGAGGGAAGGTCGGCGGAGAGATATCGGGGAGGACGCTGAAGGCCGTAGATCAACCCGGGGCGATAACGGCACCAGCGGGCGCCACAACAGCCCCGCCCCCACCGCCACCGCCGCCGCCGCGGCGGAAGGAACCCAAACAAATGGATGTAATAGTCGCTCAGAGGGCAACGGCGTGGAAACCAAATCGACTGATTCTAAGGTCTCGGGCGACCGAGCGTCCACGCCCGACGTGCTCGCTCATCCCACCCGCTTGTTTATCCATCCCGAGGCAGCGGCGACCGGACCAAACGGCGCCCGAGCTGCCATGTGGGTGTTGGTGGACGGTCAAGAGCGGAGGGCCCTGGGGGGGGGCAGCAACCGGACCTTCATCCAGCCGTGAACGGGTCCAAAGCTGAAGGTAGCGACCCATCCCGGCGTCCCCGTCTCCCAGCGGGACGTCCGGGGGGTTATCCGCCCTGCGGCGTTCCCGATGGGACGCTTGTCGGGTGGAGCCGGTGTCGCCCCGGTCCAGCTTCGTTAGCTCTGCGTTTTTAATTTCCCGGCGTCACTATTTTTATCCTTTTGTCTGCACTAAAGGATGCAAATGAGGGACTATTTTCAGACGCTCCTCTCGCACGGGCGCCGTCACGATGCTCCGATTCTGTTTGTCCTTTTTTTGTCCGATAATGACAGTAATCGGATTAACGCACCTCGCCACAATACTCCGATCTCCTTTTTGTTTCTTTCACATCTGTAAAAACGTAGACATGAAGACACCGAACATGACGTCCAGAAATCCAGTAACTGGACTGAAACCTGTGAACCAGGGTGTTTGGATTATCCCACTCCTGAGGGGCCTGTGAACGCATCACATCTGATTATAATAATCTGATTACGGCATCATAAAGAGCTGATAGCACTGTGAGATCTTCTATCTGTGTGAGGACCCGCTCATAGACAAACCTTACTCAGCACATTATCCCAAGACTGAGCAACCAAACAAACCCTCTGGCCCTGACCCCTGACCTCTGACCCCTGACCTCTGATCTAAACACAATTCTAACCTCAGCCTAAAACCCAGGTCTTAACCCTCAAACAGTCCTTTGAAGTTTGACCAACTAAAATGTCCTCACTTTACTAACATCAGCATGTAGCAGATGCAAGGACACACACGCACACGCACACACACACACACACACACACACACATGGCTTTGCCATGGCTACAGGCGACGCTCTAAAACCGGCGTGGACGGCGAAGGTTTGCAGGTGGCGAGCAGAACGACCTTCATCCACAGCGAGGAAAGGAAGCCTCTGAAGGATCCTTCCCTCCGGGGTGAGGCTACGTCGGTGGCGAAGGACGTGAGCGGATCCAATCTGGGCCGCTGAGACGCAACCATCATCATCCAACCCACGCGTGGCGCCGGGGGGGTCAAGGGTTCCGTTTAAAAGCCCCCACGGCCGCCGCCGAGCCCGTTGTAAACAGCTTTATGTCTATTTATGAAGAGAATTTCATATTTGAGGCGCCGCTCATAAAGGAAACGGCCTCCGAGTCCTCCTTTGGGATTGTCCAGGTCGGGAAATTGAAGTGCGTGACTTCAGGGAGCCGATCAGCCAGAAAGTAGCGGACGAATTATCATCAGATTCCAGTGGAGGCTTTAACGTTAGCTTTAGCCTTCCGGATCAAAGCCTGGTTAGCGTCAGAGCCGATGATGTCATCACAGCGCGACTGTTCCTGCTTTACGATTTCTTTTGGACGTCCTGTTTGTTCTGTTTGTTCGGCTTCAGCCGATCGGGCACGTTGGGGTCATCACCCCCGAGATGTTTATCCATGGATCAGTAGCCGCCCAAGATCAAAGCGAAGAGCGCAGACGGGACCAGGGAGAGAGGAAGTGCACAAAGACCGGAGCAGGCGAGACGCTCCGAGGTGGGCGGGAAAACAGGAATGGTTCGCCGAAGGAGCCGATGGAGGTTCCAGGGTTAAAGGGTTAAAGGTCAGGGTACTGGTGATACCGGCTCGGGGGGTGGGGTGGGGAAGGGGGGTATCTGGGATCTCCGCGAGCTTCTGCCCCTTTAAAAGCCGGTGTGATTCCCGTTTCTCCAGCTCCGCGTGAAGGAGACGGATCGCGTCGCCCGTGGTCTAATTAAGCCTCTAAAAGTGCTGAGCAGGAACAAACGAGCGGAGGCAGTTCGTAGCTCCAAAATTAGCATTTTATTTGAATCGTTGGGGTCAGAGATGTATCATTTGCTTCTCAGTACACACGCTAATCCTCAAACCCAAAACCTTTCGCAGTCTTAAAGCTCTTTAGCGCCTCCTCTGGTCCCAAAACGCCCCTTTTTGGTACAAACCCGACGACAAAAATCACCGCTTTTCCTTTTTAACCACGGGCTTTTTCCAGCTTTTATACAAAAACTCTCTTGGCTTCTACACACGTAATGTCACCCAGGTTTTTATTTCAGTTTCTCCACGTCGTAAATAAAGTCGGGAAACAACATTTTTTTCTTCTTTTTTTTTTGTTTTTTTTCTCTCAGTTTCGTTGTCATGAAAAGATAAAAACATGCAAAAAACTTGAATTCGTATAGTCCAAATCAGACATTTACAGGTTTGGAACCGGTTGCACTTTCTCATATACTACATCAAAAGAAGAAGAAAAAAAAAAAAAAAGGGGGGGGGGGACGTTATGTACACGCATCTTTTTACAGTGAAGTAAACCTCAAATATCAGATGATGACTAAGGCAAAGGAAGTGGACGTAGATTAGAGCGAAACAGCTGTTTTTGTTGCTTTTGTAAAATACTACAACACTTCGGGGGGGGGGGGGGGGGAGTAAAATGTTGCTACAAAAAGATGGTTGGTGACTCCCTTTATTTGTAACCAGCTGCATAACTTGAATGTTTTTAGTGAAAAAGACTAAAGCCTAGCGAACTGTACAGTGCTGCTCTCAGCTGTGTGGAACCCATGCAGGATCCTTCCCGTCTCCGTCCTCAGCGTTTATTTAAATAATCCTCAACAAACGGGAGCGTCGTGTATCCAAAGGAGGAGGGGAAAAAAAAAAAAAAAAGTGTGAAGCATACCAGAGTTTAACATATTGGTTTGAAATCACTCCAAAAGTCAGTACCATTAAAGCCTTGAACGTAAAACTAATCATCTCGATCCCAAAGAAATGTACAAAAAGGCACATTATATCCCAGTGCTTCTGTACTGTAGAATTCAAGTGTAACTGAGCGCATTCAATACCGACAATCTGAGGGGGGGGGCAGTCCGCCGGAGCTCCTCCGGACCCGGGCGTTCAGCGAGCAGATGTATGCGTGGACTACAAGGATAAGCCTAGATTGGTTGCATCTTTTTTTTTTCAGATTCAATGTGGAGATTTGGGTTCTTCCCCGTCACAGTTCCCTCTCTCGGAGCCCCAGAAGCCGTCCGTGTCCACCCGGAGGAAGCGTTCCCGCCCGTTTGGGCCCGGGCCGTCCTAGTCGTCGCACCCGCCGTACATGTCCGCCAGTTTTCTGAAGCGGGGGCCCCAGTCGTTGAGGTAATCGTAGTCCTGGTCGCCCCCGCTGCTGGAGGAGTTGAGGGAGCTGAGGGAGCCGGCCGTGGAGCCGCTGCCCTCGTAGTCGAACACTAGCAGGGAGTCGTAGGGGGGGGCGGTGGGGTCGTTGTCCGCTGCCTTCAGTCCCTGCGTACACACAAAAGGAGCAGATGAAGCCACATCTGCACACCCCCCCCCCCACGCAAACAGGCTAATCTATTCTCAGACGGGTCGGACGGTCGACCTCGGCTTGTTCAGGAAATCAGATTAATCAGGCTGGAGGGTTCTTCTGAGTTTCTGTCGCTCGGGACTCTCCTGATGTTCTGGGGGGGGGGGGGGGGCAGGGGGCAGGATGAACTCCCGCTTGATCAAAAGCCAAGACAGCACGACCAGCAGCTGCAGAGGAAACATCTTCAATCAATCCCACGACCCTCTGCAGGCCCCCGCCCGCCTTTTGATGGGCAGCTCCAGTGGTGACCCCCCCCCCCCCCCCCCCCAGGTTCTAGTGCCCACCCCCCAGGTTCTAATGCGAGTTCAGCAGAGATGAACCTCCACATCCTCTATCAAGACGTGTGCAAAAAAAAAAAACTCGTCACCTTCCGCTTCAATTGGCTCGTTTCCGCCACTTTTACAGCGGAACCTGTTGTCATGGGAACGGGCCAGCGAAGGGACGAGACCGGGGCGCGGAATCTGGCGTTGGAGATCACAGCAACGCTGGTGCTAACGGGCCGTACGTGTGTGGCGCCCGAGCGCGCCTCGCTGCATCATCGCCGCTCTCCTGGCTCTGGTGGGTGTGGCCCTGACTCTGGTGGGTGTGACTCTGGCTCTGGTGGGCGTGGCTCTGACTGGTGAGTGTGACTCTGGCTCTGCTGGGCGTGGCCCTGACTCTGGTGGGTGTGACTCTGGCTCTGCTGGGCGTGGCTCTGACTCTGGTGGGTGTGACTCTGGCTCTGGCGGGTGTGGCTCTGACTCTGGTGGGTGTGGCCCTGGTGAGTGTGGCTCTGGTGGGTATGGCCATGACTCTGGTGGGTGTGACTCTGGCTCTGGTGGGCGTGGCTCTAACTCTGGTGGGTGTGACTCTGGCTCTGGTGGGCGTGTTTACGGCTATGGTGGGCGTGGCTCGTGCTTGAGGAGCATTGAGCAGAATTTCCACGGAACTGAGAGCATGTGACCAGACGTGGTGAAACGCCAGCAGCCCTTCGCCGAGGCGTCCGCTTTAGCTGGGTTTGCTCACGGCTGCGGTGGGAAACGTGACGCGGGTGATTCCCCCGGCCGGCGATAGAGCCAGTGAGCCAATCCCAGAATCTCCCCAAACCCCAGTAACCCCGCCCCCTCCTCACACCCGATTAAAAGAGGGCTGAGATGGGTACGCTAGCATATGCTGTTGCCCCCCCTCCCTCGTGGGAAAGACTAGAGGCATTTTGTTTGACCAAGTGTGAGGTTTAAGTTCTTAAGCTAAACCTGAATTTTCCTGTTTTTTTTGCCGTTTCTAATTGAATTAAGAGCCCGGAGCGCCCGGCGTGCGTGTGCATCACAGGCTGGAGATCAGCCCCCCCTAATCCACACGGCGCTCCTCCAGCAGCTCCCCGTTATCAGCCGGGCCGCGCTCACACTCCTCGTGTAAACAGCAGGAGCCACAATAAGGTCTGATCAGATCTGGGACCATAAACCTGTCGGCGCTCCCGTCTGGAGGACTCGGAGCGTCGGAGAGGCTTTATGATTTTAAAACGGGAAGCGGATTTCCATGGAGCAGCTCGGTGCATTAAATTCCACTCGATATCAGCTGTTATGACAAGCGTATTCATGAGATTGGGAGAAAGAGCGCTGCCAGGGTTAAAGGCTCCGAGATGGATGGCGAGCGGCGGAGCAGGTTCTCATCTAAAAACATGGGCGCCGTCCAGAAAAGTGGGAGAGAACTCCATCTGGGATGCAGCGAGACTCTTGTCTGTCGGAGCTCGTGAAAAATACATGACTGCTCTTTTCATTTTCCATTCTGCCGTCATGCTGGAGTCGATGATGGCCTGGGGCGGACGGGGGCACGGCGAGCGCCGCGGCGTTCATCCGCCGCCGCTCTGCAGACGCGTATGTGACCGAGAGCGGAACGCAATTAGGCGTGACCGATTTAGCGGCGCGAGGACGCGCGTGGAATCAGGAAAGTTGCTGCCTTCTGCTGGAAAACAATCCTAAAAATAAACGGATCCAGTCGGGACGGCGAGGCCGGATCGCGTTTGGGCGCGACTTGGTTACAGGAAATGGTTCAGCCTGAACAGGAAGCGGCCGCGTTACCTCGTTGATGAAGTCTCCGATGTCTCCGGGGTGGGGGGCTGCTGACCTCATGGGGTACTGCGGCTCGGGGTGGAGGGGTCTCTCGTCTAGACGGCGGATCCCCACTGGCTTGATGGCGTCCGGCTCCAAAGTGTCCGGCTGCTGGAGCTGACTCAGGTCGTAATCCTGCACAGACGGGAGGGGGGGTTAGCTTAGCAGCAAGCTAGCCGTTGGGGTTTTCAACATGGATGGCGCGTGACGCGCGAGCCCCCGGACGGCTCCGCACGCCACACGGGCAAGAGAGGAAACGGCGAGTGGAGTGTTGGTGCTGCAGGAGGATCTGCGGGCGACTGTTTTGGTCTAATCAATGCTCAGACACGGGATGGTGGATGTGCATAAGCCACCGCTAATCCTATTAGCATTACCAAGGCAACCTGAAAGGCTGGCAGTTTGAGCAAAGTCAGGGGCAGAGGAGGAGGAAGAGGAGGAGGAAGAGGAGGAGGAGGAGGCAGGAGCGGGAGCAGTGAGGGAGAGGAGCCGACTGACAGCAGAGATGACGGAGAAAACGCCATCCCAGAATCAGAGGGGGCCTAATAGGCGTGCATGATGGATTGTCCCTCTTTAGAAGATTTTCAGTAATCCATCCATCTCTAATATCCTCCTTCAAAATTGTTTTTGCTCAGTTGCACATGTACCCACACACACACACACACACACACACACACACACACACACACACACACACACACACACACACAGATAAAGCTGCAGTTGCTCCGGTATAAAATAAACATGAGCATAAATATAAACACGGGTCCCAGCCCACATATATAAAAGCACGACAGGCTCTCCACACGTCTGCTCCTCTCCACACTAGTAACATCATCTAGCATCTAAAACAAACTCTGATTGTCGTGTGTAATTTGATTTCATGGGGGGTGACAGTGGATCGGAGGCCAGCCGGGGGGGTGGGGGGGGGGACGGACGGCGCCACAACGGCATCCATCATCTTTGCTGCGCTTGGGTTTGACTCCTGTTCGACCTCCTTTAAGGTCACACCGGAGGGGTCAGGAGCTGGTGACGGGGGCTGAGAGGGAGCCGTATAATGGCTGAACTCAGCAGGAAGGTCTAATGACACCGCAGCCCCCCCCCGGGGAACCGGCTCCTCGCTCCTGATGATGAAACAGCCGCCGCCGGCGCGCATGACCCACATTCAGGGAAGAGACGGAGCTCAGAGAGCAAGAGGAGCCGTTCCAAATAGGACCGTGCCACCAGTGGTACCAGCACCCCCCCCATACCAGAGTCGTCTATTCACATTCAATAGTCCATCAATGTTCCAAAATGACCTTTAAAGGCGGGAATGCTAATGTTTATCTAACCTGCTTCACTCCTGCCCCATAAACTCCGTTTCTTACCGGGACGAAGCCTCTTTGCTTTTCTTGGACAGAAATATAATAAAGCGAGTGCAGCTGTTGGCATTAATGCAAACAGGCTGATGTATTTCTCCAAGCTGTCCTCTTGAATAATACCTCTATTATCTCCTCTCCTTTTATTTCCTTCCCAAACGCTATAAAAACAGAAACGGCGGCCAAGAGTGCGCCGCGGAGCCCCGAGCCGTTAAAACCTGGAATTGCCTCCAGTTGAGGAGAAACGTTCCTCCTCTGACAAATTAAAAGCGTTTCTGTTGCTGTTGTGACACATGAAACAGGTCTGGTTCCTTCCTTGTGCTCCAGATAAACACGTGCATATCAACGCTTCCTGTCAGTGTCATGTCTGCCTTTTATTTGATCCTGCCGCCGTCTTTTTCTGCCATTTTGTGGCTCAGGGAAGCGGCGTCTGCGCCCCTGATAACGCGGAGCGCCGCGCGAAGCGATAGCAACGTGAGCAATGACAGCAGCCGGCAGAATCGTACAGTCTGGGAGCACCCAACTCTCTGACACTTCAATTTCCTCCACAGCAGGAGATACGGAGAACAGAGCTGGGAATTAGGAAGGAGGAGGCACAGCAGCCATTTTTAACCCGGCTCCGGATTCCTCTCTCTCCCTCTCTCTCTCCCCATCTCTCTCTCCCTCTGTGTCTCTCTCTCCCTCTCTCTCTCCCCATCTCTCTCTCCCTCTGTGTGTCTCTCTCTCTCTCTCCCTCTGTGTCTCTCTCTCCCCCCTCTGTGTATGTCTCTCTCTCTGTCTCTCTCTCCCTCTCTCCCTGTGTCTCTCTCTCCTCCCTGTGTCTCTCTCTCTCCCTCTGTGTGTGTCTCTCTCTCTCTCCCTGTGTCTCTCTCCCCCCCGTGTCTCTCTCTCTCTCCCTGTGTGTCTCTCTCCCCCCCGTGTCTCTCTCTCTCTCCCTCTGTGTGTCTCTCTCCCCCCGTGTCTCTCTCTCTCTCCCCCCCGTGTCTCTCTCTCCCTGTGTCTCTCTCTCTCTCTCCCTGTGTCTCTCTCTCTCCCTCTGTGTGTCTCTCTCCCCCCCGTGTCTCTCTCTCTCCCTCTCTCTCGCTCTCTCCCTCTGTGTCTCTCTCTCTCCCTGTGTCTCTCTGTCTCCCTCTCTCCCCCCCCGTGTCTCCCTCTCTCTCCCTCTCTGTCTCCCTCTGTGTCTCTCTCTCTCCCTCTGTGTCTCCCTCTCTCTCCCTGTGTCTCCCTCTCTCTCCCCTCTGTGTCTCTCTCTCTCCCTCTGTGTCTCCCTCTCTCTCCCTCTGTGTCTCTCTCTCTCCCTCTGTGTCTCTCTCTCTCCCCTCTGTGTCTCTCTCTCCCTCTGTGTCTCTCTCTCTCCCTCTGTGTCTCTCTCTCTCTCCCTCTGCGTCTCTCTCTCTCTCCCTCTGCGTCTCTCTCTCCCCCCCGTGTCTCTCTCTCTCCCTCTCTCTCGCTCTCTCCCTCTGTGTCTCTCTCTCTCCCTGTGTCTCTCTGTCTCCCTCTCTCCCCCCCCGTGTCTCCCTCTCTCTCCCTCTCTGTCTCCCTCTGTGTCTCTCTCTCTCCCTCTGTGTCTCCCTCTCTCTCCCTGTGTCTCCCTCTCTCTCCCTCTGTGTCTCTCTCTCTCCCTCTGTGTCTCTCTCTCTCCCTCTGTGTCTCTCTCTCTCTCCCTCTGCGTCTCTCTCTCTCTCCCTCTGTGTCTCTCTCTCCCTCTGTGTCTCTCTCTCTCTCCCTCTGCGTCTCTCTCTCCCCCCCCCCCCCGTGTCTCTCTCTCTCTCTCGGCTCCATGTCTCATTCCAGCCTCTCCTAAAGCGGAAGCTAGTTTTTCCCTCAATAAATTGCCGCGGCCGCCCGTTTGCCTTTGAGCGCTCTTCCAGCGCGCCTCCCTCTCAGCGCGTCTCGGTCCGCGAGCTTCAGCCGTTCCTCTGTGCTGCGGCGAGGACGGGAACACGAGTGGGCGGGCTCTCTCCTGCCTCGCCAGCGGACAGAACGCCTCTCCCGCCAGGTCGTTACCTCAGACAGAGCTTCGTTATTGTGCCGCAGCAGATGTCCATCTCCCAATGACATCAGCGCCCCAATTACTCCTCTCCCGGGATAATTTGGCACCGTGCTGGGTCAGACCGGGGGCTCCGGCTCATTCCTGCCCCCGCCACTTGGAGAACTTCAGCTAGTAACAACCAACAGTCCATTTGGCGCAGAACTGCATTTTTTTTTTTTCATCTAAACTTAACGGCTCCATTCTATTAACAAGGGGTCAATAGGACAATTGAATTTTGTTCCTCTGCATGTATAATTAGTGCAGGAGATAAGGAGATGTGGCTCCAGCGGTGCCTGCGGGCCCAGATTTGTATTGGGTCTGTTTGTGTATGTTCGGGATGTAAAGTCAGGTTAGCGCCACCTGAGGAAACGTCTAAAATTAGCACACCTAATAGGATCAAAAGCTGGTTGCTTTACGCATTCCGGATTAGAATTTCCAGGGAGAAATGTGGCTGACGGCGAGGAACGGCGGCGGCCATTAAGCCCCCGTCGGCGTTTATCAGGCGGCTCTCACCTGGTCTTCCTCTCCTCCGCCTTCCTCGTCATACTTCAGGATGTTGTCTCGCACGTCGTCCTCGGGATCGATCAGGAGCTGCTTGGCCTGCCGCTCCTTGTCGCGCCGCTTCATCCACACCACGAACAGCAGCACCAGGACTGCGGACAGGGAGCGACATAATTGGAATCCCATCTAATATCCTCCGCTTTGGACACGCGCCGCGTCCAGGCTATCGTTTTGGTAATCCCGCGGTAATCTAGCGCTGCATGGGATGATGATCGGCTGTAATCCCTGTGCGTGTGCCATTAAAGAGAGCCACCGAGACACTTACTGAGGAGGATGATGATGCAGAGGAGGATGGCGATGATGGCGCCGGTGCCCAGGCCGGCCGCCATGATGTGCTGCTGGTCGGTGCAGTCCCCGTTGATGTCGCACTGGCACACTTTAACCCGCAGGTAGGAGGTGTTGGACATGGGCAGGTTGCCCGAGTCTGTGATTATGATGGGGATCTCGTAGATGCCACTTTCCAGGAAGCCGATCTTCAAGCCGACCTGAGCGTGATCGCCTGGGGGGTGGAGAGGGCACAAAGAGTGGGGAGGGAAATGAGACTGGAGCCAACAGGATTCATTGAGGAAGAAGGCTGAATGTCTCCTGTAATGTGTGTCAGGCTGCATTTCTCTCCATCGCCGTTACCCCAAATCTGGTGACTAAATTGGTACCTGGAAGTTGATCAGCGCGTCTAAGCCAAAACATGCTCGGGATTTAGATCCAGAGCTCGTAAATCTACTGAATACCTTTTTGAAAATGCTGCTTAATCTAAATTCCCAGCAGCAATAATCCAAATGACATTATCCTATTAAGACACATTCGCCGCTTTCGAACTCACAACATCCGGTTGCTAACAAATGCCAAATTAGCTCTCCGACTCGCCTTTTGAGCTGAAATTACAAACCAATAACTTCTTAGGGAAATTGATTTAATGTTTCCCGTTCCTGCTGCCTGCACCCGGGCTTTAATAACCCGCCCGTCTCACGCTCGCCTGCCCCCAGCGCCGCAGAGGAGGAGCTGCTCGCGTCCACTCAGGAGCGACGTAATCAAAACCCAGTGGCTGAACGTTCCTGAAGAACCCACCACTTATTCTGGTGATGGTCCAGTTCCTCCGCACGTCAAAGGGCCGGTGGGCCAGCTCGAAGGCGAACGGCCCGGCGTTGGGGTTGAGGTCTCCGTCCACAGCCGTGATGTTGATGGCGTTCGGCTCGGGCTTTTCGCATATCTCGGCCTCCTGGGGGAACACCTTGGGAGCGTTATCGTTGATATCCAGGAGGTAGATCTGCAGCGTGCCCGTCCCGCTCGCTGGAGGTTTGCCTGCGGGGAAAAACAAACACGCTCAGCACATATATATATTTATGGGGGCAGCGGATTATTCTTTTATAAAGTCAGGGAGAGAGAACGCACGATTGAAATTCCACATCTTATCTGCAGTCATTATGCAGCAAGCTAAGAAAAGGGGGGGGGGGGGTTCTGCTTTGGGTATAATAAGACACTCTAAACAGCTATTTACTGAAGTGGGAGAAGATCCATCCAAACTGCATACTGATCTGAAAATCTAATCTCAAGTGAGGAGATGGAGGGATGGAAAGAGAGCCATCAGAACATTTGGTGTGTGTGTGTGTGTGTGTGTGTGTGTATGCCTGAAGAAAATCTTCCTGATGAAGGACATAGGATGGGAATACTAAAGCAGACAAACAGGCCACTGTCGCTCCTCTCAGGCTCCTCTATGTATCCCCTCAGCTAAGAGGCTTTTTTTTTTTTTTTTACCATTCAGACCACGCTCAAAGGAGTTAGTCATCCAATCCTGACCCATTAATGCCCAGAAACCTCTTTATTGGTGGAGTTTTAAGCCTATTGGCCGGCGCTGTGCTCTGCCGAACAGGCTAAACCTGAACAGAGGTAAATCCCTCCAGAACAGCGAGGTGAATACGTCCACACGCTGAACTTTTCTGGGAATGCTGGCACATTAACCTTCCGCGGAGGTGGCCAGCGATCCAGACGTGCCCAGCGCCGGCTCCAACGCTGACCTTCAAGCCTGACAGGTGTTTTTGTGGCCTGCACTACAAGGATCCCCCCCCCCCCACCACCACCACCACCCCCCCCCTTCAAAAGTTGCAGCGTATAAAAAGGCAAAGTCAAAAAGTTTGGGCAACGAGCGACCTTTGCTCGGCAGGCTGCATTAAGCCTCCGCTCGCCTTCCTTCTGTAGATGCTGCTTTATCTTCGGAGAGCTGGAGCAGAAATGGAGGAGCGGAGTGCTTGTGTAACGACGCGACTAAAGCACGGAGCCGTGGAGCGGCTGCATCTCAGCGAGGTATTTTTGGCATCAGCGCGGCGGGAACGTACCGTCGTCTAAACCCATGAAGGTGGCGTTGTACAGATTGTTCTTCACGTACGACGACTCTCGGTCCAGGGTGGCAATGGTGGTGATGCGGCCGGTGTTCGGGTCGATCCGCAGCCAGTTCGCTGGATCTGAGAGCTTGGAGTAGCTGTGGGAGGAAGAGAAAGGGGGTTAGACAATTATTCACTCTCCTATTCACTGACTGCATAGCTGAGTCCATCATTCTTTGCTGGCAAACTTTCAAACAGCCCTCGCTCCTCTGCTTGGTGTCAGATTAAATAGTGCGGACTTTTATTGCCTTTCCCACCGAGGAATCTTCAGAATCTAAAATTCTTCTGATGTGTTTGTGCACAGTCTGTATTTGAGGCGTTTTACATAATTATTCCAACTTTTGAGAGGCGCCTCGCAGGGGAGACACAACTGGCTTGTTGTTATCAGTAGTTTGTAGGACAAAGTGTGGAATTATGAGGCCATCTCCCTTCACACGCCTTGTTTTTCCAGACACTTTCATGGCCACACAGTTGCAAAGACAGACAGAGATAAACACCGTTAGCTTGTGTTATTTGGGCTGCTATCCTTGAGAAAGTCTTTTTAGCCCCTTTTTTGTCAACATTTCTTTGCTCCACACGTGAAATCCAAAAGTTATCACCGGTTTTGCGCAAGTGTTCCCTTCTCCAGTGGACGTCTGTTATAAACTGGTCTCGCCAAGCATTTCCTCAACCCAGGAAAAGATTCCCCTTAAGACGTTCAACACCTCGACTAATGTTGCAAATAAGAAATTGAGACGTACGTGATTTTCTGCCGCATGAAGCGATCGGGATCCTGCGCGGTGAAGATGGTCAGTGCTGACTCAGGCATCAGTCCCTCTTCCAGTTTAATGAGTTTGGGGTTGGGCTCGAAGTAGGGACTCTCGTTTTCATCCATCACTCTGATGGAGACGGTGGCGGTGGACAGATGAGGGTAATGGATGCCTCTGGCCAGGGGAACCTCGTTCTTAGCCTCTACTGTCAGCACAAATGTCCTGCTGGTCTCATAGTCGATGGGCTGAAAAACAGGAATGTGGTTTATGTAGACGGCGAGTCGCCCGTCACATTCATGGGCGGAAACGATGCGTGCGGCCGATATGTCATTGACAGTGACATCAAAAATAAGCACATTCCCAGTGTTTCCATAAGGGGCAGGAGTCTGAGAAAGAGGCTCTACCTTGACGACCGTCACCAGGCCCTCGTTAGTGGTGGGATCAGTGGGTACAGAGAACCTGCCGGTGGAGTCGCCCCCGGTGATTTTGTAGACGGCGTTCCAGGCCGGCGTGTTGGGCTGGTCCTTGTCAGTCACCGTCAGGTTGGCCACGATGACATTCACGCGGTTTTCGCGTACCTCTCCGGAAAACTGCATGAATAAACCATGAACACAGAGCACGGAGCTGTCAGCGACACTGCTGCGGCAGCAGGAAACACACGCCGCCCGGCACGCCGCGGCGCCCGTCCGGAGTAAATAGACATCTAAGGTAACTTATCATGTCGTCACGGTCATCTCATTCCCCGTCCTCCCCCAAAGGCTCGGCGGCGGCCACGGTAAGTGGCTCCTTCAGCCGGGGAGACGAAGCCGCGGTTGCATGTGTCAACATTCGGAGGGGCTATAACACTCAACGCACGGCTGGCTGCTCGTATCGGCGCCGCGTTGCCAACGCCGGGCCAGCAAAAGCAGCCGAGTGAACAGAAATGACGCCTGAGTGCACATCGACAGCAGGCCGGCGCCCTCTTCGGAATAAAAACCGTGGCGCTGACGTGTCGGGCCGAGGCCGCTTCTCACCATTTCGGCGGTGAACTCTGGCGGGTTGTCGTTCACGTCTGTGATCCTGATGACGGCGGTGGCGGTGTTGGAGAGGCCGTACATGGGGTTGCCCTCCATGTCCGTGGCCTGGATGATCAGCGTGTACTGAGGCACCTTCTGGATACGGGCGGAGAGAAGAAGGGACGGGATTAAAACACAGTTCTGGGCCGGCTGCTGGGTTGTGCCGTTAATCCTGGATATCCGACGCTCGCCTACACAAAGCCTGATGTGTGTAACAGTGGTGACAGACCAGTTGCTCGTTAATGAGAGCCAAGTAAATTAGGTCCACGGTGGTGACTGGCAGACATAAAACTGAGGCCCAGGGGCGGAAATGATTGACCAGCATGCCTCGCTAGATTACCCTCGCTGGAATTGCACCAAATGGTTTCAGCTTTTCAGGCACTATTTTATTTATTTTCTCAAACAGCAACGAGATCCAATTAAAAAGCAGCGTGGCAGCAGCAAATAGAAAAGGAGATAGGGAGAAGGGCAGGGAAGCAATAATGAGGAAGGTAAACATTTAGGAGGTATTTAGTGATGCAAGCTGCCCGTTTGTAGGAGTTAATAACTCCGAATCGGCCAAATTTGTTTTTACTCTCCCGCTTAGTTGGTTAAACAGCAAACTTCTGCTGGGCTCATTAGTTTTCAGACATTCTGGATATTAAATACTGTATAATCAAGCCGTGTTGTGTCAGTAGACTGGGAGAAAGTGCACGGCCCATTTCCATAAAGACAGGAAAGAACCAGGCTGTTATATAATATAATAATATATAATAAATATATAATCACGACTGAGGCCCGACGGACACCAAAAATTAATTACACACCGAACGGCCTCACTAATGACACGACTAAAATGTCGACGTTCGTTCTATAGCGAGCGAACATTTCAACGCTAAGCGGGAACGTCACAGACGCGTCCGGAGGAAACAGGAAGTACCTCTCTGTCCAGGCCTGCCGCCACAGTGATGATGCCCCCGGTCTTATTGTTGATGGTGAACATGTTGGACGTCGGGCTCTCGGGGGTCTGGGACAGGATCTTGTAACGCAGCATCCCGTTGGCTGTTTTTGGGTCGTCTTTATCCACAGACGTAACCGTCATCACAAAGGTTCCTGTGGGAAGGAACACTTGTTTTATTCCCTGTTGTTAGCAAAGAAAACAGATCAAAAACAAACCCGGACCAGCAGCTAACTGGATATAATACTTCTTGAAACTCAGCCTTGTGGAAAAAAGGATCCAATGTTCTTTCTTGTGATCTTATAATGCTGCCAAGCCCTTCAGCCCAACAAAGTAGCCGCTGCAGAACACCGTGGATGCCGTTTGATCTCCGGACATTATAACAGCGCCGGAGGCTCCGGCGGCGGCTGATCAGCAGCCCCGACGGTGCGAAAGGCTGCCCGGCTTGTTCGAGCTTATTACCTGGCTTGGAACCTTCCGGAACGGTGCCGTTCCAGATCTGGTGCGTGAACTCGGGCCTGTTGTCGTTCATGTCGATCACGTTGATCACGATGTCGATGGGGTTCTCCACCTGGTTACCGTTCAGGTCCACTGCATGAGCTCTCAACTGTAGGCAACAAAGACAATGATGCAATAATGGACCCGGCGGGGCATCAGCGCACAGCTACCTCAGCAAAATAATGAATAATGACTCCCCTGACCTTTAGAAATCACACAAACCGTATAGAGATTAACCACATACGGTAGATTAAAGACCAAGAAGTGGAGGCAGCGGCTCCAAACCATCCCGATATGTCCAACAAAATACTAAATTCCTCTGAGATCCTTTAAATTCTCAGACGGATAAACCAGATTTCCCGGTAGACCCCGGGGCTTGACCGAGAATGTTCAGGTTAAACGTGGAGCGGCGAGCGGGAATGGGAATGTGCGGCGTATCCGGACAGGAGGCCCCGCAGGACGGGATGTGGTTGAGGGTGAAGGGTGTGTCTCACTCACGTGGAAGTTTGAGATGTGCTCTCGGTCCAGCGGCTTGTTGACGGATAACTCCCCTGATATCGGGTCGATTATGAAGATGCCGGTGGGGGGCTGATCGGCGCCCGGGCCGGTCACGCTGTATCTGAGGGCGCGGCTTTTGTCGTGGTCTGACCGGATCTGTGGGGGTCAAAATTCCGATTGTTGTTCACTCCGAGTACATTTCAGCTCTGCAGACAAACTATTTCCCCCATCAGCTGACATCATCCACTACAGCCCCCCCCCCCCCTTTAATATCCACGGATTACATGTAATAATTGTGTGTTCGGGCCTTAGCACTCAGTAAGGAAGTCAGCTTAACGTGGTGAAAAAGGATCTGCGTCTTAGCCGCGCCAAGAAGTGCTTGTCCCCTGTCACCCCCCACCCCCCCCCACTCAGCCCTGGCCGGAGAATTGGTACAAATGAGTCTGGCTGTAGGCATCCTTGAGAGCCAAAGTAAAAAGGAGTGCGACATCTCCAGAGTCGGGAGCACTTGGCATTACGCTCCACTTCTAAATAATGCTCGGTTACAGCGGTGCCGAGCGCCGCCTGAAACAAAAGATAAATAATACAGCTGGAAGGAGCCCTGACCTTTAGAAAATATGAAACATTTGGTGGGGAGCAACGCCACATGTCTGCCTCTCTGAACTGAAGCTCAAGGCAACAAGTTCTACAAGGTTGTCATATCAACCAAGAGGGGTTTTGTTTCTAGCTGTGTGAGACTGGTGTGTGTGTGCGTGCGTGTGTGTGTGCGTGGGCACCCGTGGGCCTTGATGAACTACATTACCCGGACAAGCTCTTGTGGGAACGGTCCTCGGGAATTCTCGGGGACATTGATTGGGGGGATGACCCAGTCCCTCTTCATCCGTTTCAGCTGGCTGTTTCTTCGTGATGGAAACGATATTTCCATTAAATCCGTGTTGCCCGCTGGAGGGACGCTGGCGTCCGGCACCTGTTAAATGGAAATAATTTCATGAGTTCCAGGGGTGAGCAACGACCACCAGGAGACAGTTGTACATGGCGGGCCGCCATTTTGAGGTCCCCAGATGCTCTCAACCTTAGAGCAGACACACGTCTCCCATTCCGAGGGTGTGTTAGCGAGTATTTCTAATGGAATGCAGCAGAATCTCCGGTCAATCGGCCGTCCTCTCTCTGGTGTGCTGCAGTTCTGAAGTATCTACAGAACTGTGTGGGCTGTGTCTTCAAATGTTCCTGTGCAACTGCTCGGCTGTGCTGGTCTGCTTTGAATGGCGGCCCTCTTCTTATGTTCTGATAAAATGCTCCCACACAGGCAGGCCCTGCTTCCATAATGGATGTGCCATCCTCTCTCCTCTGTAATGAATGAGATTTGAAACAAAGGAGGGGATGGGGGGGGGGTACCTGCGAGCCGGAGCCTGAACCCTGATGGCTAACGCAGCCTCTGAAGCCGAGTAACGTCGGGCCAGAACGGGAAAATGAGCTCAAACAAAAGGCCTATTGAGGAATTCTCAAAGAGCAACATCTGGAATCTAAAGGGAAGCACCTTCCAGTATTTCTCAAACTGGTGCGACCTTCTGAAGTGGGGCTGATTCCAGAGTCATTGCAAATTGCCAACGCAAACAAACAGAAATGAATTAGCACTTTATACCGTGACCCACATGCCAGGCTAATGCTTGGCGAACATCTGGGGAGCTGTCAGACGGCTCCCACTAATCACATTTGAAATTTGATTATGCAGCTTACACAGGCTGAAAATGCAGAGAGACAAGTGGACGGACAGCAAAGGAGCGTGTTTAAGAAATATTACCCAATTAAAAAGGATGCCAGTAAGAGGCAGAATTATTTGCAAAGCACGCCTGGAATGATGGATGGCATGAAAGGTTTCTCCAGCCCCGAGTGCATCCATCTTTGATGTGATGAAGATGTGCAGCTCCCTCCACTCTGGAGCCTCTTCATCTCGTGGCTGCAGCCTCCGAGTCGGCCGTGCTGAGCCGTGGTGCGAGTGTGTGGCCAGGATTAGGCACGCGTGGCCTTTTAGGGAACTTGGACACGGAAAGGCTTCCTCCCTCCCACAGTGAAGAAGTCCTAATGGAGGTGGGGACGGCGGGCCAAGAGCCTCTTATGCTAATGAGGACATTGTTGGGTTGTTGCTGATTAAAACGTTTCCCCAAGGCTGCAGCATTCATGGGCTAATAAAAAAATGTAATCGCTGATGTGATTAAGAGATGCGTGATGATTCATGACAATAATTATGCTGCGGGGAGGACAAGTGCTCGTGACCTCGGAAACGTGCACGACGTGGGAAAGTCACTCCCCGCTTTCATTACGGACAAAACGCGACGAGCCGCAGACCCTCGTACAGATGAGCGTGCGATGGCCGTGCCTCTGTGTTCATACGTGTGTGTGTGTGTGTGTGGGGGGGCTCGCACCTTTGACCACCTGACGAGAGATTAACGGCGGCATTACGAGCCTGGGTCTCTGATGACGGCGCGTTGGAAAACCTGACCGCCCCACCACCGACACCCGCTCATCCAGGGCAAACCGACCACGGGGGCCGACGCTACTTCCGTTTTAATCTGAGCTCCTTAAATACTGAAACGTCCCTCCTTTGCAGCCATTTCTCTTAAAGGTGTTAATGAAAGCGTTCGGGTCTCTGTGCAACATTCAGGGAGGTTCGTTAAAATCTACAGGAGATTAATGATCAGTGATCTGGTGGCAATGATTAAGAAAATGGCCGTCGGCACAGAATAATGAGCGGTGGTACCTGTGTGCACCATCATTCTCCTATAATAGATTCAAATGAAGAGATAACTTCTCATTAAACTGGATCACACGCGCGCTCGGCTCCGGTGTCAAAAGCCGACACAACAAAAGATCATTTAAAGCTTCTTTTCATTTCCTGATCAGCAGACAGATGGATGTTGTCGCTCCGCTCCCTCTGATGGTCGGCCAAGCACGATGTTGACACGCCAGCGCACGGTCGTTCTAACCAAGTGCAGATGACTGCGGAGCATCCAGCAGGAGCTCCAGAATGGAGCTCTGTGGCTCACACAGATGCTTCACGCCTCCTAAAGTGCTGGGAGAGGCGTGTCCACTTTTGGGATAACAAGGCAATAACCTGGGAATCCCAGAGCTTTGGTGGGAGCCACTTTACGGGGAGCTATTCCGCATCTGCTCCTGCTGCCACCGACCGTGCCAGTGTGTGTTTGAGCCGCTGCTAAATTGACGCATTAAGTTTTAATTGGCCAGCATCCATCCGATCTCTCGGAACACCTGGTACGATTCCTGAAACGGTTCTGCTGCGGAGGATCTGTTCCGATGGTCTCTCCGTGTGCTCACCTGCTGGCTGGAGAGGGCAGGAGGCTCCATCCTGACCTGAGTCGTCCACTGCTGCTGGGTGGTGCCGTCGATGGCCTTGACCAGCAACACGAGCGCGTGTTGTGGGGAGCGCTGAAGGCTCCTCGCCGCGTAAACCACTCCATCAGCCTCTATCCGGAAGTCCGACGGGTTGTTGCATTCCATGCGCACTGGAGCGCCTCTTCCGCAGTCGAGAAAATCCACTGGAGGAGACAAAAACATAGAGATTTGTTGAGGGGGAGGATAAAAGCAGTCCTGGGGAAATCGGATGTAGACAACAGGCAGACACACACGGGCGGCCCACAAAGGGTTCTGGCTCATACATTATTCACTTCAAGCTGTGCCCCAAAAGGTATTTCTCAAAAACAGATGCAGCGGAGAAGAGATGGAGGGAGGAGGGGAAAAACAAAGTGTTTCCCTTAAGTGCTATTTAAAACCCCAAAACCTGACTCTTAACATGCCGATGTGTTAATTAGGCCTGAAAGCCCGCTGCGTAACTCAAACACTGGACCGTTCCCACCGCACGTCCAGAACCTCAGCTCCTCCAGGGACACGCATACGATGTTGATTTATCCCAATGTTGCACACACACACACACACACACACACACACGTGCATATGCGGGGCAGTCAGGTGACCCGTGGGAGCCCGCGCTCCCTGGAACGGCTCAGTCTCCACAGGCTATTTTTATATGACGGCCATGTTTACAGCACTCAACAGCATAAAGAGAAAGCTAAAACACACCTTCTGACCACAGAGATCACAGTTACCTCGTGTAAAATGCCTGCGTGGAAGCTCTCGCTGGTGCTTCCCTGAATTATTAAAGCAGATGTGGAATTACTTAAGAAAAGCCTAGGAGGAGGGTGTGTGATCTTCCTTTGTGCCGCCACCTTAGGGACTCGCTGGTGCCTCCAGAGCCCCGTCTATGCTCCAACGCTGTGATCCTCTGGGCTTTGGGGGAGGATGCAGAAGGTTCGGGGTCTAAAGGAAGTCACGGCTTTAACCCAAAGGCTTAATTTAATAGCTGTCCCCAAATATATGCAATCAGTCCTCCCAGAATGCATTGCACCCTGCTGCTGCTGCTCTGATATGCAGACATCTTCAGGAAAAGCTCCCTGATGTAAAGGCAGCAGAGAGAAGCACCTACAGCAAAGATATCTGTGGGAAATGGGAAAACTGCCACATTTATTCTGACAATCAAAGCACAGCTTCACTCGGACGGACAGAGGGAGGGAGGGAGGGAGGGAGGCCATCTCCTGACAGGATCAAATGCCGCTCCCCCCAGCTGCTGCCAAAATAACAAGACGTGCTAACAGATAATAGACACACAGAGCGGATGAATGTTGAGCTAAATAAATATATTCAACAGGACTAAAGTGAACTTGCCGAGTCAGAGAGACAACAGCTCCCATAATAAAGACAGAACATGACAAGAGCGTTCTTTTCAGCTGGAATACACACGATATCGACCGTCACCTTCCTGGCTGGCTTTGGTCAATTACCCTTGACCAATTAGCTCTTCTCTGCCCCCCCCGACATTAGAAAGATGACTTTCTCCCTCTGAAGGTTTCGCCTTAAAGCAGCAGCCTGCAAACTCCGAGACTTGAAGCAATCACCAGTCAGCAGATACCCGGGGGGGGGGGGGGGGGTCAGAGCAAGAGGATAACTCACAGCTGCAGGAGACGCTCCATAAATTTCCCAACTTCACAATGGGATGCGTAATGTCTCGCTCGTCCGGCTGATGCTTCGTCTCTTCTTTAATAAATCATGTGTTGCTAAAGTCAATCTCCAGGGTCAGTGGTGGGGAGGGAAAACAGCCCAAAGATGAAGCGATGAGGGGAGGGAGAGACAACATAATGACTCACCGAGTCGATGTTTCTGATTGAAAACGTGGGATAAATGTTGCTCTTCCGTTATGATCTACGTCTGCCTGGAATGTCGGAGCACTTTTAATCCAACGGAGAGTAGTTTGGCCTTAAAATGTGATTTATAGGCAACAGATGTCAATCTGACGACCGCTTTCGCTTCGGACGCGTGCGGGACGCGTCCCGCCGCGCCGCTACCTAAAGCCGTCCGTAAATGGATTAAAACGGGCGCCAGCGTGCTTTTATTTTTAATCCATCCATATGGCACTTGACATGATTTAGATTATTTTAATGAACGTGCTGAAAAGTGCACTTGACGGCAGTGTTGACGCTGACGAGGCTTCGCTCTCTGGAGCGCTCCTCGCTCGTTCCAAATCTGGCCCCGAGGACGCCCGTGAGGGGCCCTTCACTGCTCGCCCGCCACGGCGCCGACGCCTGCCGTAACGGATGAGAACGCCCCGCTTGGACCGACTCATTTATCACCACAGAAACGTGCGGCGCGGCCCAGCTCAGCCCCCGCTTGCTCAAACTAATCAGAGTATCGATGCTTTGGCCCCCAACGCTACGAGAGCAGAAGGGATCTTGGCTACCACGCCCTCGCAGACGTGTCGTCATGGGCGCAGAGATAAAAGCCTCCGGTTTGGATAGAAATGCCGATGCAGCAGAGGGGACCGGGGGGCAACAAAAAAGAGGGTGGGTGAGGGAGAGGGACAGAACCGAGCTGTCAGCAGAAAGGCCCATCCAACTAATACCCTGCACCAGGGCCCAAAATTACCTCCAACTCAATGATCCTATTCACAGATTCGATGCCCCCCCCCTCCTCCCACTGACAAGCAACACAAAACCCCAGCTAACCTCTATGGAGTGCCTCTCCATTGTGCTCCATCACGTGGTGACTCAGACAGACGTGAATGGTTAGAGGGGGGGGGGGAATGCAGTAACTGTGCCAGGCCAAAGGAAGGCAGTTTTTGAGCAATCTCAAAATGCCACCTTGTTAGAGGCTAAACTACCCCCCCGCCCCCATCCTGTGTGATTTCAACTCAGAATTACTCATCTCCAGGATGTGAGATCACCGACCGTTGTGAAATGTTCAGCTTAGTTGACGTTTCATCCGAAGCTGTGAGCAAACACCAGTCAAATACCTGGGAGGCGCTCCCTCCTGCCCGGGGCAACTGTTGCAACAGGCCCGGCAGCGAGCGTCATTCACCAGTGATCGGGAGCCGCGTCAGTGGCCCGGCCTGTGCTGGCGGAGACGATGCGTTGACCCGACGGGGGCTACGACACACCTGTGGGGTCCGGGAGCCCGGGGCAGCCGGCGCACTGGTGCTGGAGTTACGATCCAGCTCACTTTCATTGTCATTCCAGCCACAGAACCAGCAGAACAAAATGAAATGTTAAAAACGCGCCCATCTTTTTAAAAAAAATAAAATAAAAAGTCCGTTCTTTGTGGCTAAAGCCGTTTGGATCTGGGAGCGCCGATACTGCCAGACCGAGCCCTTGAAGGCATTGTAACGCGCCACTCTTGAAATGAGCTCAGCATTCCGGGCATACAGTCGGCCCCCGAAAAGTGGGGGATTTACAGGGAAAAAGGAGTGTTTGCACCCTTTTAAGTGTCTCTGGCAATTAGGAAACTAAAGAGGAATTGCATCAGAGCACACACACATCTCACAAGCAGCCGCTCCTTCTTTTCGCTCCACGCCCACGGTCATTCTTCCACTGGCATATTGCCGCCTCCTTTCAAGCTTCCTGCAGCCAACGGTCGTCCGCACGCCGACGTGCGCGCCCTCCGTGTTCAGTCCTCGCTTTGAAAAGGCCTTTTTCAGACGGACAGCAGCCACTTTAGCCATCACCTCCGTTTCCTTGGAGCGCCGAAGCATAAAGCGGCTCCTGTTGGTAGAACTCAGGTTCATCTTCCAACTGTTTACTGAAACCCACCATTACTCTCCACTAATGGCCTGATGGGTGGACACCTGCTGGGCTCTGAGCTAGCTGACGCCGACTGGCCGCTGTGAGCTTCCTAAACTAACGTTCAAAAGCTCCCCGAGCGGAAAAGGAGGGAATCTGGGTGATGTGACCAGTTCGGAGGGGTCGGTGGTGACGGGCGGAGCGTCCCAGACGTTCCCGGACCGTTGTTTGGGAAACGGAAGGATCCTGTGTTCTGCAGCACGGTGACAGCGGAGCGTTGTGTGGATTACGGTGTCACCGGAGCCCAGAGCTGATAAGACTAAGCTACATCCTTCTGCAGTTATCTGCGCGCAGCTACTGGGATTTGAGTCCGCCCGTTATTGAGACAGGCGGCCTGATGGAGAGGCGCGGAGAGGGTATTAAAGTGGCGGCGCCGGCGGCATGTAAAGAGCCTCAACTTTTCGTGACATCTGTTAGAAAAGCTGTCCGACCTTTACAGGTAGATCTCAAATTTAGATTGATACGGGGGGGATTCGCGTTCTGGGAACGGCAGGAGCAGAGCGCTGAGGCGGCGGGAAGGTACCATTCGGGGCAATTTGGAAAATCTTTCAGTTAACGAGTCGATTTCATCACCTACAATTATCAGATTCTCTCCATTGGACTTCATTAGCACTGCTTTTCTGACTCCTTGAGCCTTCTAACAAAGGTTAACAGGCTATTAATAAATGACATGAATATAACTGCGGGCAAACTATTTCATCCTTAATCAATGCAGATTTTAATTAACGGGGGGGAGCAGGAGTGCACGAGCATGTGAATGAGGCTCTACACAGGCCCTTTGATGCAGCCTGGTCTTCTTGTTGTCTGGTGGGGCGGTGAAATGGTACCGAGCTGACATCTGTAGAAACAGGCTGAGGTGGACGGACCCAGCAAGGCTGGGGGGGAAGGGGGGGTTCAGTACCAGGTCTTGGGTGAGGTTTACCTACTCACGTTGATGGCGAAGCATTCAGAGGGGCTAGATGTTCGCCATTGCTATGAAATTCCTTTGTTTTTAATGTTCACAGGCGGTTAAAGGGGCAAAAAGGATGAAAAGGCGAGCAGCCGGCTGCTGTCGGCTGCTCGCCTTGAAGGCCTCGATTTCCTGGTTAGAAGCTGGCAGACGGTTGCAGAACAGCTAATCACGAGGCTCCGGCATTAATGCCGCCTCGCTGCAACCTGTAATGTGACGTGACTAAACACTTTTGATCTGGGAGCCTTCCCCTTGATCATTCTGTAGAGACAAAGAACAAGTCAGTGACCACGGATTAGAGGAGCGGTTGGCCCGGTTCACTGGGGATTTAAATCTCAGCAGTAGGCCGGTGATGAGAGAACAAATGTTCGTGTCTGCAGCCCACCGCTGTTCAACCGGGACAACCGTTAGCCGCTGCTTTTGCTAGCGAAGGCAGACGGTGGACGCGGCACGAAGTTGCCCAACGAGGAAACGTTTCAGCCATTTTCTTGGGGATTATTACTCAGCAGCTCCAAGCGTTTGTACATCTCCTCTGTGGTGATTAGGAATAACATTTGTGGAGCGCCGTTGTCAGTCAAGTCCAAGCTAATGACGAGCTCAGGTAGGGGCCGATGCGCTCCACTGCATCCAATTACAGTCCTGAGCACACACAGGACACGCACCGTCCATCCCACTTCCCTTCTTTCTTTTAAAACATGAATGTTTGTGCACACACACACACGCACGGGCAGGCGGTATAGAGCCACAAAAGGACTCTTTGTAAAGTCATCGGTGCTGTTTTCCTAAACAATTTTGTAAAAATGGAAAAATCTAATGTGCATCTCCAGCACACAATCCCAATAAAAGCTGTTATAAGGTGGTCGGGCTGTGAAGCCGGAGCCTTTCTGTCATGTTCCACAGTCACGGGTTCACGCTGAGACTGTGAAAACAAGGTTAATGGAAATGCTGCTTCCTCCGTGGCGTGGAGACGTCAGGGTGAGGAGGAGGAACGGAGAGAGGCGTCGCGTAGATCTGCCGGGAAACAAAGAAAGACGGGCTGACAGCCTGAGAGGGAGACGATTATCCTGAAGATCCCATCGCCACTGCGCCTGTGCCTGAGAACGCACGCCAACTTTTCAATAAGAAATCATTTAAAACAAAAAAAAATAGGGCGTGTCTGCGTTTGAGGGGCTTTGATTTGAGCTTTAAAAAGCCATTTAATTCCCGTTATGTCGGCTGCCAGCCTCCATGGCCGACTACAGCTGTCAATAACCTTATAAAAACAATGGAGGGTTTCAAAAGGTTCTGAAACCTGTCAGCACCCAACAGTTCGCAGGGAAATGGAGGGGGGGGGGCAAACTTTACAACAATGGCGGCTAGAAAAAGGCTGCTTCCTCACAGAGCGGGATTAGGGCATGTGCGTTTAGCTCGAATCAATACGTGTCAAATTCTGCTTGAAACACAATTAGCCCCCGCTTTAAAAAAAACAACACAAAAAACACACAGGAAGGAGATTAAAGAGGAGCTGTGCGTTCCTCCCCGAGAGCGCTCACGTTCTCCTCAGATATGTGACAGCTTGTTCTGTGCGGCTCCAGTCAGGAGGCAACAGAGAGGGTTTACAAATGCCGTCTTAATGTGTCAACCAAGCTTATCTCTTTGTACTGCGTTTGTTCCTGGAGATATCAAGCTAGCACCGAGATGTCGAACGCCGCTTGCTGTCTCGACCTGCTTGAACCCCCCCCCCCCCCTTCCCGTAGTTAAGTGATCAAGCGGGTGACTGGTGGGGCTGGAGGTAGCTCCGCTCCATCTGTGGAGAACATCGCGTGCTTTCTTGAGGACAGATAAAAGCTGCACACTTCCAGGAGATGAAGAATATACATTCAACTGTGGGCTTTGTGGGCGGGAGGCGTTCATCTCAGTGTATAAAAACACGGTTCTGATGGAGACGTCTCCTCGTGCACCTCAAAGCACATCGAGATTCTTTCACCGAGACCACGCGTCTCACACAACATACAATTAGAGTCAAAACCAGGGATGCACGAGGCACCCGAGGCTGACGTCTGTCACTTTCCAACGCTGCGCTTTGATGATGAAAGCAGGGTCAGCGTGTGAGCGTAAGGCGAGCCAACGAGGCGCGGGGGCGGCCAGTGGCGTGATGGCGGCGGCGTGGATGCGTACGGAGCGACTCTTCGCCCCACTGTTGGTGCAGGCTGACGGGAGAGTCTCAGTGTTAGCGATAGCAACATATGCGGCATCAGGTGTGAGCAATTAGCCTCGGCGCTGCTCCAGCACCAGGAAGTGGCTCCTTTCATATGTGTTATCAGTGGTAGAGGGGCAGTAAAGCATTACTGTGGGGGGGTGGGGGTGGGGGGGCTGGACTGGTCAGAGTCACTCCCTTGTAATCAGCTGAAGTGAGTGGGTTCACAGAAGGATCTGTGCAGCTGTGCTTTATTACAAACACAATGAGTCCCAGATTAGAGGAACTGGAAACTGGAGGGAGGGGAGAGAGGACCATGAAGGGGCTGGGGGGGGGCAGGGGGGTGAAAATGACTCCAAACACATCTGTCCTCACTTTGTCTGCCGTTACAACACACAACCACAAGCATGGCTGAGTACAAATCAGTCTCAAATGTGGGCCGGCCGCCTGAAGCGTTTCCAGGCCTCGGCTCTTCCGCGGTCCCGGTGGGAATCATCCGTCGCCCTGCCGTGGCAGCGCCGTTGGCCGGGCGACGCCGCCATCGCCCGCGGTGGCACAAACGAGCAGGTGGCGCGCACCGGTCGACAAACCCTTTCATTTGGAGCAGCGACGGCGGCTGAATGAGTCCTGGAGCCGCCGCGGCCCTGAAGGTGGAGTCCAAACATTTATCCAAATGCCTATTGTGCAGCGCTAACAGAGCGAGACGGGTCGGAGGGGGGAGTCGTGGGGAATGTTTGGTCAGCGGGTCGGCAGCGGCCATGCTTCCCGCTCTTTAGGTGTCCACATTCGCACTCTCTCTCCGCCAGGTGGGTTTAAAGTTAAAAGAACGTGGATATTCCACTATAGCAGTCGGCTGGGAGTCACGTCAACCTTTCAAAGTGGAGCCATCCTTTAATGGGAAGATTCCCAGAACAGCTCAGCCAGAGTGATTAAACATCAAACCGCATTGTTGCGGCCTAATCCACCACGTCTTGGTGCGCGTCCTCCGTCCTGCTCACGGAGACGAGAGGAGGCCGTCGCAGGATTAATCCCACAACAAGATAGATTTGAGAAGTGCCAGAGTGACTTTGGGAGAGGAAAGAGTCCCTTTGTTAGAGTTTATGTGGCAACAACAATGGCCGCGGTTCATTTAATGCCAGGCTGTAATTATAATGGGGGGGGGTGGGGGGGGTACGCTGCATTTAAAGAGGAAGATGGCGGAGGGCTGATATGCTGGCCCGACCCCTCCAGCAGGGCTCTGGTGCAGGCAGGATGCATCACTGCTGCTTTGCTGGTCAAGCTGCAGGGTCAAACCGTTTCAGGCTGGGGGGCCATTTTCATTAAAGCTCCGCCAGCCCAGCAGCAGCACAACGGCCGATCCTCTCAACAGGAATTGATCTTTTCCTAAAAACACAGCACCAGCGACAGCAGAGCTCGGCTCCCCCCCGACCAACAGGCCTGTGAATATCTACTAAACCCATTTTAACCCATTAACCAGGTTACCGTTACTGGCTGATGCATCGTGGCAGCGGGGTTATTAGAGATTATTTAACCAAGAGTTGGTTCGGATGAATGTTGAGACCCACACAGGCAACATGCTTTGGTGCTGGTCTTCTGGGGTCAGGTGTTGTGTGGCTGCTTATTAAACCATCCGTTATGTTCGGGCCCCCCAGGAGCAGGCGGGGCGGCGGCAGTAATATACATGCAGCCTCCAGATGAACGACCTAATAACTCATTACATGGATTCAATAACGCATATCTAGAAGCCTGCAAAGCTGTTGATGGGAGTCGTAAAACCGTTCCTAATATCCGAGTGTGTTAAAGATGAGCGCGGCGAGCAGTCGGGCTGTAACTCACCGTCCACGCCACGCTAACGCCGCGCTTGCAGATGGGGGCCGCGTCTCCGCAGCCTCCATAAATAAGCTCCGTTCCTGCTTTTACAAGCTCGTGTCAGCATGGACCCTGCACATTCTCCAAACCACCGCCCCCCCGGCCGGTTCCAGCGTGTTGCCGTCTGCTTTCGAAGGTCATTTGTGCGCGATCAGGTGCTCCGAGGACACAAACTTGGTGGGCGTTCTGGCAGAATGTGGCGGAGACGGGAGACCGCGAGGTCAGACGCCGCTGCCCAGCTGTGTCTGCTGACACTGCGGACCCCCCTTCCAAGCCACCCGCACATATGGTTTCAATCGGAGCCACGGCGAGGTTTTAAAGCACGCAAAGGTCCATAAATTTAAAAAATAAAAAAAAGCCAGATTCACTGAAACATAATAAAACACATCCCGACACTTTAATGAGTTGAAACTGGTCTTCTGTGGGACTCCAACTGCCAATTATTGTGCTAAACAAGCGGTCATATCGCGTAATGTTGTGTTCAACTATCAAGTTTTAGCGATACATGTCAGAGCCCCCGGCTGTTATTGGTGCACAAATTCTCTGGTCCTTTCCTTTAAATGCATCACTCTGCTGTAAATGACGTCTCTAATAGTCAGTCAAATCAACATAAAAGCCAACAAATGGGCCTAAAACGCAGTCCTAAAGCACAGGAGCCATTAAGTCCAGCTGCAGAGCTTCCATTATGGAAGTGTCGACCTGGGTGTTGGTGTATTCATCACGCCTGCAGGGGAACGCGGCTCTGCTTAAAGCCTGCACAACAGTAAATAAATGCTAGCTCTTTTTTCAGCTTACTGGCTGGGGGTGAGAACTTCTCCAACTCTCAAAACCAGAATAAAATAAAGACACTGAACAGAGTTGCAACCAAATCCTTCCCCCAGTCGCTCATGGGGACGGTTGAGGTCGGCCCGGTCCTCCCTTCTACACCGTGATAAACACCCTCGCACACACACCAGAGTTTACGGCCCTTGCAACAGATATAAAAATCTAGCGTCAACATAACGTGTGGTAACGAGCCCGGATGGGAGGCTTGATATGGCAGCAGCAGCTTCGTGATGAGGTGGGTGGTTCCGCTCTATAGGAACTAACACCACGCGTTGTTGCTTTGGGGGTAAAAGGTGCAACTTCATGGTCAACTGATACACTGTCTGGGAAAGGGCGTTGTCCCTGAACACCCCCCCCCCCCCCCGCCACCACCGAACCCTTTGTATGCAGCGACAATAACGGCATTTTAGTGTGTGGGTGGAGGCGGTAGGTGGGATTTAGTTACCTTTTCAAATCCTAGCTTATCGGGGTATAAAGGAAGTGGCATGCCAACGCTTTGCGTGCGCACGCAGGTCAGGAGAGTAAACGTGCACCCACAAATTTAACATCCTGGCGTTAGAACTCGAGAGCACGCACACCTAAAAGGAAGCGCGCAGAGAAAGTGATCCACAGCGCTCCTTGTTTGTACACTCATTTGCATAATGTGGGCGTCCACGGGTCAAAGATCAGCCCCAATCAAAACTCCCTTTGGTGGAGGTTCTTGCAGCAGGCAGGAACTGGATGCCTTCTCGCCCGGCGGCGTCAGAACGGCTCCAGCATCCTAATAGCGCCGGCCCTTTGTTCAGCCGGCCTGAAAAGAACCCTCCACCAGCACTGTAACTGGAGGCAGCCGGCGTATCGGTTTGCAGCCATGAGAAAGACGAGCTCGGGAAGGGCAAAGAAACTCAGCTTAAAAAGTCCTTTACACAGAAGCAGCGCACTTCTGGTTTCTGCTTCTGGTCTGTTGCCGGTGTGTCGTCGCAAAATCCGGTTCCCACGGGCTCTCGGCAACACGGAAGAAGAAACAAAGATGTGGTCGGGGAGGGAATTTTTCAACATGCCTCCCAAGCACAGCTAGGCCAAAACATAATACTGATGTTCATTTTCACATTTCTTCCCACAATAACTGGGAAAAATGTAATTATTGTGATGCTGGATATCATTTTCCATGAACTCGGCAGTTGTTTTCTGTCTGGAACAGGGTCGCCGAGTGGTCTCCATCGTGCCAGAGGGATGATAATGAGGTATGCTGGCCTCACAGCAGATAAATCTGAAGTGGCTGCACATGGGATGCTAGCAGATATGCTGTTGCATTGTGGGTTGGAAGGGGTGGGCTAGAAGAGGATAACATGACAGCTGGAGCAACCCGGAATACCAGAAAGGCCTGGAAGCACAAACATTTGCCTTTCTGCCTCACTGGAATTCACATTAGGAGGACCTTGGCATTACAGGAACCTCCAAACCTGTGACCCGGTGACAACTGCGCACGGGAATTAATGACCCGAACACGCATAACGGAGCAAATGGTGACGACATGTATGTTGGAACTCGATCCCTGACGGCGTGCCGGGGATACATTCAAAATCCACGTCAGGACGGCCCCGGGTCTTGGAACCAAGTACACGTTAGCATAGCAAGACGGGGGAGAGAGGAGAACTTGGACCGGGGGTGAGTTGAGAGATCCCGTCGGCACCATAAATCAATCCCAGTAACAAAAGGGTCACGGGATCGTGCACCAAACACAGGAATGTTTGATGTTTCCGTGGCATGTGTCCCCCTCCATCACGCTAAAGTCGTCTGTCCAAACAGACCGGAGGGAGCGAGCTTTCAAAGATTGAATGTAGCATATGGAGCGGGCCAAAGGGAGAGGGAGGGGCACCCGGGGGGTTCGAACTGGTGCCATGAGCCAGGACAGCGGGAAATTCATATGGAATTCCAATCTACCTTTTATGGATGTGGGACTGTTTCGCTGGGAAGAACATTAAACATTTTACAGGTCTGCAGCAGGGCACTTAAACAGGAATAAAATGGGAAAGAGGTAAATAACGGGAAGAAAATCAGTCGGCAAATCACCTAACGACTGCTAAAATCTAATTCCTCTTCCTTAAGTTGCCTTGGAAGGCTCTCTAGACCCTGGGCCACGGGAGGAACATATGCCTCCTCCATCTCCGAACATTATGGGAAATCAGAATGTGGGAATGATACTCCCCGAGTATCCAAACTCAGAATCCTGTCTATCACGGCCACATTAGGACATATGAGACAGGAGGCCCATCAGACATAATCAGCCTTATCCTTTTCAGAAAACGGCCATTAACCCCCCCCCCCCCCCCCCCCACAGCCGTCAGTCCTCAGTAAATGAAGCAAATGAACGGCGTCGCCAGCATTCCAATCAAAGCATCAAAGCATGGAGCAGCGTCGGCCTGGTGAGGGGATTAATCCCCCGCTACATTTCTGCCCCCAGTTAGCAGGGAAAACTCAATTATAAATCATTTATAAAGGCAGCGCTCGTATCGGGTTCCACCCGCTGAACGCCGGGATCGTGTTCACTCCGGCTACGGGAGGTTTTCTTTAAGAGGGGCGGGAGACACAGGCGCATTACTCACGGCCATTTTAGTTGCCCCTGACAACGGTGGGCTGTTGTGAAGGAGGCCTCCCCCTCTCTCCATTTAAACTTGCCCGTTTTCTTCATTTTGCTCTTCCTCCCTCCTTTTCACGGGAGACTCCAGCCTTTTTAAAGAGCCCCCCCCCCCTTTGTTACAGACACAACCACATTATCCGTGTCGAATCCGTTGGAGGCAGCCGGGGAAAGTCGATAGGGACCAAATAGATTCTCTGCTCGCGTGCGTCTCCCGAAGCAGCAAAAGTAGGCGCAGCTCCAAACAACTGGAACTTTTTTTTTTTTCCCATTATTTGATAAGAAGGAAAAGAGAAAAATCACTTTCTACATCAAATGCAATCTTTTGGTGCGTTCAGCCAAGATTCATCCAGGAGCGAGGGGGCCCTTTCCAAACGAAACCGTTTGCTTTGTTTGGAATCTAATCCAATGGCCACATGAGAACGTGAGCGGTGTTGGCAAAAATAAAACCTCCGGTCTGTTTTAGCAATTAGCACCTGTCAGCAGGCTCTCACCCCCCCCCCCCCCCCCCCTGTCCTGAGATACAGGTGTGATAAAGACCCAAGTGTGACCTGATGAAAGACACACCGCCAGTTTAGGGCCGGTCGTTTCCCCTCATGGTGGCTCTTTATTTAGCATAGCCCGAGGTCGGATGCTAACCAGCAGCCCTGACAGCAGCGCCGGCACCTCGGCTAAAAATACACCGGCTGCTTCCACCTCGGCTTGAGGGAACCAGTTTTTCCCACACAGACGTGAGACTGAAGCTCGGAATTGGACGCGTCAGAGAGGAGAGGCGCCACCTGTGGGGCGGCGGGCCTCTGCTCTCGTCGGTGGTCAGATCTGTGGATCTGAGGGGGAATACTAACGCCAGCCTGGGCCTCCGGGGCCGCTGGACCCCGGGCCTGGTGTGGAATCACAAATGAGCGACTTTGACAGAAAATACATCAGCTTATAGATAAAAAAAAAATAGGGCTAAGGGTCGAGTAGCCGAGGAGGCAATGAATATAGAGGTTGGGGGATTTTCAATATGACAGGGGGTTGTTATTTGCTGGCAGCAGCGAGCCCTTTGCAAACAAAGGGCCTTTCATATTTCCTGTGAACAGAGACAGAGACTCCCATTAATCCCAGAGGGAGAGCTCATCGCCGGCTTCTCCTCCACACATAAATTACTCTTCTTCTGCCCTTCCTCCCATTACTATTCAGTGTTTACAGCATAAGGAATAAAATTAAGAGGGTAGGGAAACCGGCCGCGCGTCTCTACGATGTTTGGAACCTCTGGAACGTGCCCAGAGGCGCCCGCCAGCCCGCGGAACCCCGACGTTCCCCCGACGTTCCCGACGTTCCCCCTCGTGCCGTCTGTGATCAATTCCCTCCGTTCTCATTGGCCCAGCTGTTGTGTTTTGAGACCCACTGCGACAGGAGGAGGATGCGCCAGTTCCCTCTTATCTTGCACGGAAAAGTGTTCAACGGTGGTGCGCAGCTGCTCGTGCACACGTGCTCACGTGCACAGACCTCTTGGTGGTCTGATAGAAAGCATGAAGAGCAGGCGGGGGGGGGGGGGGGGGGGGGGTCGTTTCACCCCTGTGGCAGGAGGAATGGGAGGACGAGGAGAGAGAAGGAAGAGGAGCGAATTAGATGTTAGAGTCACACTGGTGCGTGCACGTGCCATCGACGCTGTTGCACGTTGCAGCCAGACGGCTGAATGGAGGTTAGAGACCAGGAAAAGCAACAAGGACCAGATTTTCCTTTAAGTGGACCGCGTTCCAGGTGTCGCCATTAAAAGGGATTTATTCAACTTTCATTCCAAACATGTCCACTTAATAACAGCGGTCAGGACTTTGAGTCCCTTTAATGTTCAGAAAGATCTAAAAACCGACTCCTTATCAGATCGGGCGCCCTGTCAAACAGCCGCATTCCTCCTCCTCCTGGTGGGAATATTCACGCCTTAAATCACAGAACCCTCGCGGCACCTCTGTGTGAGCGACCGCCGCAACATTTCTGTTCTAAAAGTGCCGCATTCATCACGATAAAAAAGGAATAATCACCATAAGTTTTCCAGAAGTAAGCCCTGAACACACCATTAAAGCTCATAAATAAATATCATTTCAAACACTGAATAATGAGCTTTTAAAGCCATGCAGGAAGGAACGGTGTGTGTGTGTGTGAGTGTGTGTGTGTGTTCACAAAGCCTTGTTAGTGTCGGCTGACCTTCCCCATCCCAGACAACAGTCTTGGTAAAAGGGCCGTGTGTGTGTGTGTGAGAGTGTGTGTGTGTGTGTATGTGTGTGTGTGTGTATGTGTTCAAACAGGTTCACTATTGTTTTTAATAACTTTAGATGAGTGTGAGTGTGTGTGTGTGTATGTGTGTATGTGTGTGTGTGAGAGTGTGTGTGTGTGTGTGTGTGTATGTGTTCAAACAGGTTCACTATTGTTTTTAATAACTTTAGATGAGTGTGAGTGTGTGAGTGTGTGTGTGTGTATGTGTGTGTGTGAGTGTGTTCAAACAGGTTCACTATTGTTTTTAATAACTTTAGATGAGTGTGAGTGTGTGTGTGAGTGTGAGTGTGCGTGTGTGTGAGTGTGAGTGTGAGTGTGAGTGTGCGTGTGAGTGTGAGTGTGCGTGTGCGTGTGCGTGTGTGTGAGTGTGATCAGCCTGATGGTCGATGTTCCCTGCAGGCCTTTGCCGCCCGCCTCCATGAAGCCAATATTGAGTGAGAAGCCGGCAGCAGCTTTCTCAGCGCTGGTGAGTTGTGTGCTGATAAAAAAGAGGAAGTGAAAGTTCCTCAGACGAACCGCCGGTCATTTAATTTAAAGTCCTTCACAACCAGCTGCAGCGGTTCCCTTTGACCGCTGGATTAGCTCATTATTGGGGCCAGTTTGCCTTTATTTTGCAGGGGTTTTCGCAGCAGATTTTCCTGGCGTTGCTAACGCCTCCGGTTGCTGCAGCAACATTAGCTCCATATTCCACCAGTTTGATCTGTGGGAATTCTCCGCCGCGCCCGTCTGACGTGCACTGTTTGATGATCTGCCTGCGCTCGTGCACCGAGACAAGGACGCTCGTCTGATTAAATGACCCGGCCGAGCAGGAAAACAGAGCCGAGCATGCAAGTGGGGGGGGGGGGGGGCATTTCCTCCTGACAAATTAGGCGTCATTAAAGGAGAGCGCTCGGCGTGGAGGGGGACCACATCTGGATCCAGCCTTCTCATCTGGACCACAGGTCACAATTATCAGCCTGGCTTAATGAGCTGCCCTTATTAGACTTTTCGAGAACATTTATACTTGTTTTATGTGCTGCTAAAAGGCTGCTGCTGTTGCCAGGCTATGGAAGCACGACGGGGATTTAAAAAAAAGGATTTCTTGTGGAAAAGTTATTGAAGTTTGCATCATGGATCTGAATGACAGCATTTGTCCTCATTCTGTAACGGCGGGCTGAATAACCAAGTTCTTTTTTTTATAACGAGTTCTGTCTCTGTGGAAAAAATAACAGCAAAACATAATTCAGTGATAAAGGAAAAAAAAAGGGAAAATGGGCAGATGGAGCATTTAAAATATGGGAATGGTCCCAGAATTCCCGTGTACTGTAAACAGAAGTCCTGCCAGTTCCTGGTGTTCTGCTGCCAACTCCAGCCCCACCCAGAGCTTCCCAGGACGTCTCCACCAGGACGTCTCCACCCGGACGTCTCCACCCGGACGTCTCCACCCGGACGTCTCCACCTGGACGTCTCCACCCGGACGTCTCCACCAGGACGTCTCCACCCGGACGTCTCCACCAGGACGTCTCCACCAGGACGTCTCCACCAGGACGTCTCCACCCGGACGTCTCCACCAGGACGTCTCCACCAGGACGTCTCCACCTGGACGTCTCCACCCGGACGTCTCCACCCGGACGTCTCCACCAGGACGTCTCCACCCGGACGTCTCCACCAGGACGTCTCCACCAGGACGTCTCCACCAGGACGTCTCCACCAGGACGTCTCCACCTGGACGTCTCCACCTGGACGTCTCCACCAGGACGTCTCCACCTGGACGTCTCCACCTGGACGTCTCCACCAGGACGTCTCCACCTGGCTACTCTGGGCTCCGCTGGCCATCTTGTCTGCTCCTGAACCGTGCGTGAACTTCAGCGTGACCACCGTGTTTGGCTCCGCCCCCCTCAGCTGGCACCACTCGTCCCTGGACCCCCGCTCGAGGTAGGAGCTTGACTGATTCCGGGCCTAAAATAGCCCACCCACTCATCGCCCCCCTGTTGCCCACCGGCGCCTGGTTTTTCCCTGCATGCATTTATCACCCGCGGTACATTTTTATAAGCGCTCTGCCTGAGCGTGCGAATAAATCCCCCCCAAACACACGAGCGTGCGCTCTCAAGCGGGGGGGGCGTTTAAAAGCACCGCTCCTTTTACCTCGTCCTCCGGATTCACTGCTGCCAGTAAACAGACGCTGGAGACGCGACCCTCTAAATGAAGACTGCGGCGGAAGACGGCAGCTGGGACGCGACGCCAGACGCCCATACGGACGCCGCCACATATTAAAAGTGGGGCTGGTTGTTTGTGCCCACACAAAATGGCCGCCGGAGGCACCATTTCAAGTGAGCGGGGGTTGTTTCGTGTCCACGCCGGAGATACGGGAGCCACCACGGAAGGGAGAGCTGCGACCCACAGTGCGTCACCCCCCCTTTAAGACACCCAATCCCAAATATGTGAACCTTGATCAGCCACCAGAGGACGGGCGCGTCTTCAGCGTCAAAGCTACCAACAACACATCAGCCATTAAAATGGTTTCAGCTGAACCCACATCAGGGATTATTCTAAACACAAGTTAGCATGGTAGCATGGTAGCATGGTAGCATGGTAGCATGGTAGCATGTAGAGCTGATAAATGCGCGGCTCCCCTCGCCTCCCACGAGGCTCCACTGGCACTGGGCTGGATTTCCATGAGCTTTATCTTCTCTGGCCGTGGTCGGACATTTCTTTGCATTTCAAACAAAAGGTTTCGTCAAAAGACCGAGACGGAACGACACAAACTGCTCCGGTAAACTGAAATTAGCCGAGGCTGAAACGCATTGTCAACGTGATCATTTTTAAACACTCCTGCACTGACGACTCCATTTGTTGCGCAATTTGCAAACAGGGCCAAGCCGCCCCTCTGGGAGAGAAAGGCCGGTCCGCTCTGGGATGGTTCTGGAATACACACCCAGGTACAGACCTGATAACGGTACCAGCCTCACTCATTACCGGGGAGGGGGGGGGTTTGTTTTTCCTTTCTCAACCTTTCCAGCCTTCCTGGCCAAGTCAAGCACGCCATTTTGGAAGAGTGTTAATCCATCAGCCATTTCCCACGCTGGGTCCAGACCCATTTCGGGGCCCTGAGAGGTCGACGCAACAAGACCCCGGCTGGCTGAAACGTGCCTGTAATCGTGGTAATATACAGCGTGAGATCAAAGCAGAAGACAGGCTTCCTCCCTGGCTTTGATTCACAGCCCGGCATGTTAACAAGCCCGGTCCAGGAGGATCCGACTGCCTCCATCACCACTGACAGGCGTGAAAGGTCAATAACCTCGGCTCGGAGCCCTCGTATGGTTAGCGATGCCATAAATTAATGGTTGAGGTCGTTATTCCAAATTCTTTAAGTCAGCCGAAGGAAGCTTATCTTCTACAAAGGTCACAGTGTTTGAACACTTCTTGTGAGTCAAGGCTGACAGAACCTCGGTGAGCCCGGGCAGATTGGCTTCTCGCCGTGGGTTTGGACGGGAGGTCGAGGGATGCCGGTAAATGGGAACCTCTGGCATGCTGCAGCGCCGAGGTGGATTCTTCTGTACATAATAAAACTGATCCTAATTCCGGAGGACATGTGATATATAGAAAAGCCCGTGTGATTCACTGTCGGTTTCTAGCGCCAACGCACGTTTTTGTGTTAATAACCCATTTGTGTCACACTTGGATGGACTCGCTTTAAATTTAGCATGAAATCAGAGCTACTAGATTAAAAGTAAACCACTTTCAGCGTTGGCGTGTTTACCTTCGGAACGCACGCGCGCATCCCGACGGCGTCTTGGTGATTTAGTGCGGCCGAGTGGCGGCGATCTCATTTCCATCCCATCGTGCTCGTGGTTCCAGGACGAGCGGCTACTTCTGCCTTCATTAGCCTCTCCGTGCTCCGCGCGGCCCGTTTGATAAACGTTATTTAAGAGCAGCTAATACATTAACGGACATTTGTCTCGTCACAGCAGCCCCCCCCCGGCTGATCCGCCCCCCCCCGGCTGATCCCCCCCCCCACCTCGTCCTGCTGAGCAGGCACCGCTACAGGATATAAAGTGGCAACACGCCGCACGCTCTTTAATGCCTCAGCAAATATCGACGACGCAGGCGAGGCGACGGGGGCTGCAGGTCAATCCCAAGGCAACGCCTCGTGACCGAGGTCGCTGGAGACGCAGATGGCGGCTCACATATGCTCCTCTGATGAGCCAGCATTTATGGGATGTTCAGTTCTTAAGAGACCGTTGACTCAGTCTTGGAGTGGAGCGATAAACCAGATTACGTAATCACGCGGACGCGGCGTTTCTCACATTCCCCCCCATTGTTGCACAAATAACAATTACATATTTTACTAATGGCTGCAATAATAAAATGAGCTGCAGTTAATGCGGCGGCTGCCGGAGGAACAGGCTGCAACAGTCCCCGCATTGCTCATTTAGGTCAGATCAATTATTGCGAGGAGCCAGAGAAGCTCTTCCCTCGTAAAGCACAATGGCGGCGGGGGTGGGGCTGCAGATAAAGGGACGGATCAAAGCGGCGGGGGGGGGCGGGGGGGGGGGGCGTCAGACGATGCATTCAGCAGCTCTTCACACGCCGGCGTCCAGCGAGGTGCTGCTGTGTTGAAATTGAAGCCCCCTCTGGAACACAACCCGCGAGCGGCGTCGCAGCACCGTGGCCAGCGAATGTGCCCCCCCCCCCCCCCCCCCCCCCCCCATCAGATTTCTCCTCTGCTGTCAGAGGGAATAATATCGGGCTAATTGAGGCGGCCTCTTCGGCCCAGCGCGATGTGAGAAATCTGTTTCTATTCTCTACAACTCCTCCAACACCAGCAACACCTCTATCTTCAAGCGAGCGCTAGCTTGACCCTGCGCGCAAAGACGTGCAGGCGGAGGAAGCTCTCTCACAACGCCGAGGCCGAACAAAGCAAGAAGCGAGAGAAGTGGCGCGGGGAGGGGCGCCCCTTCACGTGCACGCTCATGCCAAATCCAGCAAGATTTTTTGCTTTACTTCCACCGAGCTAAATAGAATGAGAAAAGCTAGCGCAGCAGGGACGCGAGCAGGGAGATGGGCGGAGATTAGGACAAAAAAGGGCTTTCCCTCTCCACAAGTCAGTCGCTGTGGAGCGAACGCAGGACTCCGCAGGACTCCGCAGGACTCCGCAGGACTCCGCAGGACTCCGGGGTGCTCAGGTGCTGATGCACGGTCTTCCAGGTGCGAGCTGGCGTGTCCTGCTTCCAGCGGAGCTCCGGTGAAGAACGGCAGTAACCCAGATATGAGACGGCATAAACGCAGGAAGTCGGGTCAATACGGCTATTTATACTCAGCCTCATTAAGCAGCAGGGGCAGCACGTCCTGGGTGTTCTCCGTGTCAAATAAAACGCGTTAGAGCCGGTGTTCCCACAACCCATTTCCCCAGAACGACCCCAGCTCCCCGGCGCTCCCCGTCAGGGACGGGATTTTGGAGAGGAACGACCGTTTTCTCGGCGACAGCCGTGATCGGAAGAGCTCAAATCGGTTTAACAACCGCTTCAGACGGAGGGGCGCAGGTGTGATGGCGCACCAAATCACCTATAAAACCCCGCCGCCGCTCCGACCTGCGTCCCGTCCCCGTAAAATGGAGATGGGACAACAGACGAATCACCAAGTTGACAGGGTTCCATTTGGCGTGGCGGTCCGAACCCGCCGCCTCCTGCTGGCCGGAACAATCAATCCTAGCAGGAACCATCTGTACCCTTCTACAAGAGGGGGAACAAGCTAATTATATTCCAAGGACAAACGTCACAAACTCCCACGGACATGAAGGAGAGACACCTCAGCTAATGTCCAGCGTCACAATCACACAGCCGGGTGCCAACAGCAGAGGGCAGGGCCCCCGGCTGATAAGAGCCCTATCAGCAGGGCTGACGAGAGGCTGTTAGGATGATGTCGCTGCCTCAGACACGCCGTCGGAGCGCCCGTCCCGACCGCTCGGGACCGTTTCCAGACTAACCTCGGCTGTCGTCAAGATCTGGAAGCCAAAAAAAGGAGAGCACTCCCATGCTTTAATCAAATCCCACTATTTAAAAAGACCTTTTGGGTGTTCCCAGCCAGATTCCTACTTAACAATAACACTTGACCGACCAGCACAATAATCTGGGTCATGGGGGGGGGAGTATGTGGGCTGATAGCAATAAAGAATAAAGCAAATTCAAACAGACAGTGAGACTTTAGCTGCGAACTGGAGCGCAGCCTTCATTACAAGGTATTGATCGCTGCAAACACAGACCCTGGATTCATCGACCTGCTTCCAGGGAAAAAAAGGAAAAAAGAGGGAATGGGGCAATGAACTGCTCCGACTGGAACTGCTGCCTTAGCAAACACAAATCGCACCAGGCTGAAGCTGCTCTGCTGTGGGGGGGGGGGGGGCATGAAACCCGCGTGGGCTCTGAAACAATGATTGGCAGCAGCTTCACAGCCTCCTGTTGCTCTTCATTTTTCCCCTCTCCGAGCTCAAGGACTTTCACATTTGAATGTGAGGAATGCCGTTGTTGGCGGCTGAATTATTCAGCGGCGCCGGAGACGCTGCCTGAGACCTCGCACACCTCAAACGCCCAAAAAGATCTGACGGCAGGAGCCCGACCGTCGTTCCGGCTTCAGCGTCATTCCAAAAGTTCCCAACTTATGGAGCATTTTATGGAAAAGTCGTGGTGAGATGTTCTGGAGAGGGACCCTTCCGGGGTCGCACTCATTAGACGTCCTCAGAGGTCAGAACAACACCGGGGGGGGGGGCGGAGCATTTGTGGCACCCCTGGTGACGGGGTCGGGACCCCTTTGACTGGTTTCATTCAGCTCCTCCTTACCAGTAAACCCCCACCGGTATTCCCAAATCCGTGAGCAGGAGGGAAAACAAGTGCGTTGCTAAGCGCTCGGCCCCCGTTTACAGGACAGGGTGAGCGGGGTCACGTCTCAGCAAACACCGGGGCCCCTTAAACACGTCTGAGTGGCCCCAGCTGCCCCCCAAACCACCGACGACCGAACAGAGCAGCACAACCACCCGAAAATGGCTTCACATTGGGGGGGGGCTGGGCCAAAACAATGTTGTGTTTGTCAGAGGGGCGAAGCAAAGCGGGTTCCTCGAAACAAACCCTGCAAGGAGCCGTAATTACACCTAACGATGGATTCAGTGGAAACTGGGAGATGCATATAGGCCACGGGAGCCGTCCAGTTTATGTTCCAGCCACTGACGGTGACATTAATTGCTTCAATCACAGTACTAAACTGGTCAGCTGGAAATTCCCCCCCCAGCACAGCTCGCTGAGCTCCAGACGCGCTCGGATTTAAAGGACTTGGACCGAGGCTAAAGAGGACCGCGGCCATGCTTTCCCTCCACTGTTGGAGCGCCAATAATGGTCCAAAATAAGAGTCTGTGGGGGTGGAGATGAGGAGAATGGAAGCAGAATAGGTGGTCGGGGCGTGATGGGGGGGGGGTAACAGCAGCAGAGCACTGTGTATTAAGCCCAATTAGGCTTTTGGGCTTTTCATTAACCCAGTTTTTTCGGAGCGGGAAGCCTCTGCTGAATAACGCTGGGAATGACTCACTAAATGCTGGGAACAGCAAAAAAAAAACACGGCACAATGCGTGTCAGCGCTCCAAAGCCACCGGAATTCTATTAGATGCCCGGGAGCACGCCACCCGCAGCTCCAGCCCACCTGAAATTAAACGCAATTTAGCAAAACGAGGCTCTTTATTACCAGAGTAAAGGGGAGCCGAGGAACGACTGCAAACATTTCCGGACTTCAGCCGCTTCCTGTCCATCTGTCCGTCTGTCGGGATGGTAATAACCAATCAGTCCCTGCATATCAGACCGGGTCAGATGGACCCGTGTTAGCTAGCAAGGTCGTGAGAGCAGACATTTGATGAGCCGGAGCCTCGCCGGGTTCAGGTTTGTGTCTGCTCGGCCTTTAACGGCTTCTTACATCACATATTTTCCAAAGCAATAGTTGTGCTTCCTGGTATCTCCACAGACTGATATTAAAACGGGCCCGTTTGGCCGGCTAATAGTGCAAATTTGGCCTTAATCTCAAAGTGTGAGATTAAATCTTTCATCTCTGATAACTAGCTGTGAACAGCCGTCGCTGAGCCCACAGGATGTCTTTAATTATGTGCATACAGAGACCGTCGTTTACACAGGAAGTTCCTCCATTTCCAGCTTCTGCGGGGGGTCAATGACAGTATCGACTTGAAGGTGACGGCCTAAAAAAAAGGGCTGGAATTCTTGGAAATCCTCCTCAGTTTTTACAGCTGGAGGAGCAGTTCAGGCGACAGCTGAAGTCGCACGTTTAGAATCCGGGGGTGTGTATTCTGGACCCGAGCACGTAGATTAGGATCACTCCTGGTTGTTGTTAGCATGTTAGCATGAGCCGCAGAAATCTCCCAGCAGCCAGAGATTCCCAATTATCAGAGTTAATGAAATGCAGGGAGTTTTCCAGCATTAGTGAACCACATGCAGCTCCCAATGTGTCACCTCCTGGTCAGGAAACCATCTCCGAGAGCAGCATGGGGACGGAAAGATTGAAAAACTTCCCAACGTGGGGGCTTTGTCTTCCAAAACGCGCCGGGAGAGCTGTTCATTAGAGGATGCAGTTCCATTACCATCGTCACAATGACACAGGAATGCCCCCTCTGTCAAGGAAATCTTCACAGAGCAACAGCTCACTGGGGGAGGGGGAGGCAGAGAGAGGGGGGCAAACAAAAGGGAACCCGATTACCCCCGGTCACGGCTCATCCACGAGCCACAAGAGGGAAATCCATCACCTGTGGGATCAAACAGAAACTCGTGCAGGAGGTGCGGCCCAGTGAAAGCTGCACCCCCCCATGGAAGCGCTCTCCTTCCTCCCTCCCTCGTTTCCTAGACATTGAGGGGCCCCCGCCCCCGCCGCCGTGACTCACACCGACAGCGGCGTGCAAGTTTTGAGCGCACGCTGTGAAACCCAGCATAAGCGCGGAGGCATTCTGGTCCAGATGACCTCAGGCTCCGCTGTCTCTGATGGCACGCCGGTGATATATTCCAGCCTTTACGGCTCTCCGCGGGCCCGCGCACCGCCGCCGCTTCCTCGTTTCGCCCTCGTTAAAATTCAGGAGAAGCAACACCAACTGCTCACAAACGTATTTGTCACCTTCTTAGTTGCAAGATTAGTCACAATTGCTTGAAACAGGCACTATGAGGGATCCTCAACCCTCCTCACTATCGAGTGTGGCGAGCAGCGCGGCACTATTAGCACGCCGCCCTAATTGGAGCCCTTGGGCGGCGAACTCGGTCAGAAACAGGAGGAAATGCAGGCGGCGTATGGCTCAAACCTGTCAGGAAGTGCTATCAAAGCAGGAAAAGAGGTTGAGACCTGACTGGTACTGTAAGGAATCGATGCCCCACCGCCAGGCATCGGATGTTTAATAGCCGGGCTGTTTGCCTGATTAAAGTTGCATAAGTATTTAACTCTGCGTGCCATTGATTTTCATTCGCCGCCATTCAAAATGCCCCCAGTGAATCAACAAGGCCCTCGTCTCGTGTTCATCAGAAACCCCCCCCCCCCCAACGTCTGGCCGCCATACATCACGCAGCGTTAGCATGTCAGCGGCACGGATGAAAGCTCTGGAAAGTTGAGCGGCGCGGCACGCCACCCCGGGAAAACTAATGCTTTAAATGTGCCGGGGTTGTTCTGATCCTCCTTCAGATGTAAAACACAGAGGCGAGCGTGCACGTCTGACACAGCCGCCGACGCACGCACGCACGCACACACGCACGCACAACAGGCAGGAACGCTGCGCCACTCACCGTGGAAGAGGGGCCGGCCTTCCTCGACGGTATCCGGCAGCACAACCTTGTACGTGTCTTCCGAGAAGCCCGGCTTGCATGGTGGGGCGCCCCTGCCCTCTGCTGCAATCTGGAATGGTAGGAGGGGGGGGGGGGGGTGACTCATAAATCAACCTGCAAAAAAAAGCACTCTGTTGCCCCCCCCCCCCCCCCCGCCCCCCAAAACCTCTTGGTCATGTTCTGAAATCCCCACAGTCGTACAAAAGCATCTGTTGTTTTTATAGCAGGGGCTGCAATTAGGATAATGAGGCCAAAAGGGTTAAGCATTAGCCAGAAAGCATGGCCAGGCAAGAACAAGCCCCATTTGTCCCCCCCCCCCCCACTCCCCACCGGAGGGGCCCGGGCACAGGGGAGAGTTAAGGCCGACCCTTCCCGGGCAGTTCCTTTAATCGACACACTACACTTGACATGACCGGCTCGGAAGGAACGGGAATATCAACCTTCTCAGGGAAGAAAAAGCACCGACTGGGATCGACTGACCTCATTTTGGAGAGGGAAGGGGGGGGGGGGGGGTGAGTGAGGGGGGGCTGTGGTTTCTGTGGGATAAACAAGGTGAAAGCCTAAAGTTGTGCACAGGCCGTGCACGACTGGAGCAAACACTCTGGTTACCAGCTCCGTCCAAATTAACTACATCATCCTCCCGCTGGGGGGGGGGGGGGGCCTGGCCCCGGTGCCTGCCTGGCACTCTGAAAATAAAGGAAAAGGATCCGTGCCTTTCCCAATCACTGGAATTTAAATGGAAAACGCTGGCAGACCGGGAGGAGGAGCGAGGCCGGAATTCTAGTCTGTTACAGCAAGGACACCGAGGGGGGGGGGACATGTCCCCCAATTAGTGATAAGAGAGACGCCGAGCTGTCCAACAACCACCCGACCTCTGCGCATGGGTCGCCGGGGCCCCCGGTCGGTGTGGTGGGGTTTAAGAGACAACCAGAACCGTCCCGTGGCTCCGCTCCCGAACACGTCCGGGATGCGCTGACCGCCGCCGGTCCAAAAAGAAGATGGACGCAGCTGCGTTAGTGGGGAACTTAAAAGTCAGCACGAGCGAGCGCAAACTGGCTTCATGTCGGCAAGAACCGGCCCAACTTCCCGACAAGAGGAGCCCGCACGGAGCCGCTCCGGCCCGGCTCCGTGCGTGCGCGACGCGAACCCATTAACGCTTGATTTAATTGTGCGTAGCTAGCATAATGAAGCCAGCTTAGCTAGGGAGGCGGGCGGGCGGCGGACCCGGTACAGTCCCAGCCCGCTTTGGACCCACAACGCCACGGTCAAAGTGCCCGCTCGGAACCCTCGGTTCGGGCGTCCAACTCGGCGACCGCAGGAGCACCAGCCGCCGAAGTGTCCGGTGGAAGTCCGCTTACCTGCAGTCCGACCAGGACCGCCAGCAGGAAGAGCCCGCTGCCCGCGTGGAGGGAGAACATCGGCGCGCCGCTTTAATCCCCGGCTTCGGGATCCCGGAGAACAGTCTCTTGTCGTTCGAAGACGAAGCGCAGAATATCCGTGTGGCTCAAGAAAAAGTCCCTGTGCGACAAAGACGGGAGCGGCGTCGGCGGAGAGCAGCCTGGCGGTCGGTGTATCCAGTCAGCAGTGACGGAGAGCAGCGCCTGGTACTGAAGCTGCTGCTCCCTCCCATCCAGCCCAGCCAATGACTCCCGCACCCAGACACAAAAACCAGCCCACCCCGCTCTGTCTCCCCCTGCTGGCCGCGGAGAGAACTACACCTCCGGGGAGCGCGGGGACGGGAGAGGGGCCCGGCTCCGGGAGAGGGGCCCTGCTCCGGGAGAGGGGCCTTGCTCCGGGAGTGGGGCCCTGCGGTAGAGGGGCTCGGCTCCGGGAGGGGGGCTCTGCTCCACGGACGGTGGAAGAACGACGCTGCCTTGTTGTCATTTGTAAATCAGAAATATTCCTCCTCAAACACCACTTAGGCTATTGTCAAAATAAGGAGCGCAGATTAAAGTGCTCTGAATGCGGAATGAGCTTCCACAGAGGGGAAACGTCTGGGTTCGTCAATTTATTTATTAATTTAGGCCGTAAATTACCATCTATTGTGTGCGAGAGCATTATAACAATATTACAGCTGTCAACTAAATCCTTCCGGACGGTCTCGTGTATAACAGCCCATAATTTATCACAGCGCTCAGTCAAATGAGCTGCATGAGCATCTTTGCAGGTACGCCAGGGTTTCTGGTTCCATTCCCAACGTCCTTTTCCTGTCTTGTGTTTGGGGTTGAAGATGTTTTCCTCCCACAAACCAAAGGCACTCTAAATTGGCCCTGCAGTGTGTGTGTGTGTGCGTGTGTGTGCGTGTGTGTGTGTGTGTGTGTGGTGACTGCTTGGATGGAGCTCCGGCCCTTTTCTGCAGACCTGACCTGGAATCAGTGTGGGTTAATGGAGGATGGAAGCATGATTGGGGGCTGCTGTCAGCCTAGCAGTAGCAAGGGCATCCAGATGGACATCAACAGCCTTTCAGGTGTGAGTTTAGACAGCTTTGTTCCTGCGGAACGCCACGAAAAGGGCGGAAAACCGCACCTCAGGTGAGGACAGTGACTCTCTCCGAGCGTTCCGGGGTCAGTTTAAAGCCTCCATTCATCTGATTTTATTTACTCGTGCACATTGTATTCAAACGAGAGCGAGATAGAAACACAAAGCCCGGCTCATCAGATAGTCGGGCTTGTGATGAAGAGGAGCCGCTGTCATTGAACTGCTATTTTTTTTTTTGGTTTTATCTCCATTTTCTTTCCCCGGACGGCAGCAGGAAATGTCGGGGTTTTAGGATTCAATCTGTGGCGTCGCGGCTGCATCGATCATTGGGAGCCGCTGATCACGGGGGCCCGAGGTAATTGGTGTTTACTCCACGCCTGGCCTCCTGGATTATGAGCGGCGGTGTTGTTTCCCCTCCTTCACCCCCCCCCCCCCTTGCCCCCCCTCTTCCCTTCACACGCGCTGTCGTTTCTGTTGCTGACAAATAGGACGACTGTTCCAATGACTGTCACCGAGATGTTTGGGAGGCTGCATCCCATTCATTCGCCGTCGCTTTGGCAGAGAGACCCTAAGTAAAATCTTTTTCATGTTTGACTAAAATATGCCATGAATAATTCCCTTACATTATCTCCTCATGTGATACAGTCTGATGAAGGTTAAATTACCTCGCTGGCGCCACCGACACCTAATTAACTGTCAGGAGGTGGCTGTGTGGAATACATTAGATCCGCCACACACAGATATTCCACTTTAAGGAAATGAGAACAGTTGTTCAGTTGTTCTCTGTATAATAAACAGAGCCTGACTTTTGCTTCCCACCCACCTGGCCGCCGTTTGGGGGGGCGGGGGCGGGACAACTATGGCTTGTTCCGACCACCAAGCACAATGTGACCACCAACAGTTGCCAAATACTCTCCAAGTGTCCCCGACCACGAGTTTTAGGACATTTTCCATGTTTGGAATGGTGTCTCGCTGCAGCACCGGTAGAGCCGCGATGGCGCCGGCGATGGCGCCGGAGGTGGTGCCGGAGGTGGCGCCGGTGACTCTGAAACGCTCGCCGGTATCGGACGACACCTCGGTGTTGACTCTTGCAGTGGAGTGTCAACCTCACTGACTGGTGATAGACTTTAAATTAAAGCAGAATTAGCATTCAAAGACCCTGGGGGTGGGGCCTATCCCGGATGTGGGCGGGGCCAGCGTATGGTTCGGCAGCTCCCAACAGGTCCAGACGGCGTTCCTCAGGCGCTCGTTTCCTCCCCTGAGTGGTGTCTGACCGTAGAGATGAAGGAAGCCCGGCTGTTGTCATGGTTTCCTGCAGCCTTTTTTTTCCTGGCACACATCAAATTTGTGGGGGGTTTTTTGGGTTCGCGCGGCCTCCTCGTGATTTGCTGTGGCGGAACCGGGCGAGAGGTCAACCCGAACGACCTGCTGATAACTAACGTCCCATTTTTTCCTAATTGGCAAATGTGTGTGATCTAATCTGAGGGAGAGTGGGATCAGAATGCCCCATCTCCCTGATGAACGCCGGCGCTTATCTTCCATCAGCACTTGTCCCGGCAGCGACAGAGGTGGCGTCAGCTGGGATCCAATTTGGACTCGGCGGATCCAGTCAAACGCCGTCGTTGCGTGATTCATCGGACCGATCCGGGACCCTGCGAGACCCCCGCGTGCGGCGGATTTTGCCGTTGTTTTAAATACGTAATGGAAAGAGTCACTTCCCATCAAGGTCACCTCTCAGTTTACCGTGTTCTCCTGTGCAGCCCGCGGACCCACAACACCGCGGGGGGGGGGGGGGGGTGATGCATGTCCCCGGCGCCGCTCTGACCCTGCTGGTTGACCCCCCTAAACGCAGGTGGCCTGAGAAGGTGCGCGGCCCCCACCTGCCCTTCACAGCTGAATGCGACACTGCGGCACGCTGGCCTCGATGTGGCTGCAAGAGAAATGGACGAGGTCAGCAGCCCCCCCCCCCCCACACACACACACACACACACACACGTGACTGTCACACACCCCGATCCCGCCGCAACACTGACACCAGTGCTCGGGATTTATCGCCCGCTTATGTAAATTGACAGAGACGTGGCGGCACGATCTGGGAATATCGCCACGCTCCGGTATTCAATCAGTAAGGAAGAGCCCCCCCCCCCACCCCCCCTTCCCCTCCCTCCCCCCCCCCAGTGTAAACACGCACTCGGAGGCCTTTCAGTCGGCGGCTTATTACCTTGTCAGAGACAATCCCGTGCACATCAAAGTTTGCTTTGGAACAAATTAGCAAGTGGGAAGAAGCAACGAGAGCCCAGAGCCATTATCAATTCCAATCAAGCCGCATTGTCAAGCATTCAATAAAGAGCCTCCGAGGAGCGCCGGGATTCCCTGATTATTCCCCTCCGGTGTCAACTCCGCTCATTCCAGCTTTTGTGCCGTTTGAATTGAGCAAAATAGAGCTGGGCATTAGGTCGCACACACACATACACACACACACACACACACGTTTCTAACCAGCGGACTCCTCCGTGAGCGGTGTTCTCCCACGTGGAGAACAGGCACCCTCCCGCTCCAGGTGAGACACTTTTTTCTGGAACGTGTCAGGAAACCAGCTCCTAATTTGGCGTTTGTAATTCCTGCTGGAGGCCACGTGCTCGTGCTCGTGCTCGTGCTCGTGCTCGTGCTCGAGCTCGTGCTCGTGCTCGTGCTCGTGCTCGTGCTCGTGCTCGTGCTCGAGCGCTCACAGATCTAATAGTGATTGATGGCCTGATGGAGGCAAATTGTGTTGAAGTGCAGCGCGACCCGAGGAGAGAACAAAGCGTCTTTAGCCAGTGATGCAATCAAGGCTGATTATTGATCCGGAGCGCCACGCGTCGGATCTCGGATCGCCCCGATCCGCATGTTGTTCCCCGTCAAAAACAAACCGCGGATTTAAAAGTGCTGAATAGATTTCTGCCGCAATTATGAGGGATTTAGGATGATAAAATGATTTAGATGCTATCTCCTTTAATGAAAATGTGTTCCTTCCTCGAGGCGCAGCTGATTTGTTCCGAGTATTCCGGAACGCGGCAGCTACGTCGCCATCGTTCCTAAACACCTCCTCATGCTAATTAAGGCCCTTTTTTCCCTTTTCCCGCAGTAAAGTTTATGGTATTCCATCTGATAGGTGTCACGATGTTGAGATGGCAGATGGTGGCGGCACGTTAGCGTCTGCGCAGCCTTTTATTGAGATCCATCCAGTAGCTGCTGGGATATTTCAGTTGGGAACAAAGTGGCGAGCAGTCGGACAGACGAACGCCGCCGTCTGTAAAACCAGCCGCCGTTTTAAAGCATCAAAGCCGCCGGAGGAGGCGGACAATGGCGGCGTTATCTCCGCTTTCAGGGCGAAGCTGGAAACTTTTGCCTCTGTCTCACAAACCTTTAGGACAACTTTTTCTTCCTTCTTTTTCCCCCCATTTGCCATTTTTTGTCTCGTCTCCTCAGGAGAGGACCAGCAGCCGGACTGGGAACCAGTTCCTGGAATTCTTCATCCGCCCGTCTGGCACTGGGCTCCCATTAACAGCATCATCTCAGATGGGAATAATGGTTGGAAAGAACGCGTTTTCCTTCAGGCCCAAATCCCTGGTTTTTTAGGCCGTCCTGTTGGGTTTGGCCTTGTTTTCCTGCTTTCTTCCAGGGAAGCCGGATCAGGAACAAAGCGTATTTATAATTGCTGTCGGATTACGAGGGCAAAAGGTCGAGTTCAGCCGGGTCGCTCCGAACACGAGTGTGTTGACTGAAACAATCGGAACCGAATGATGGAGCAGCACCAACAGGATTCATGGACCATAAACGGATGCCGGAGCTTCTCAATAACCATCAGTTTTCACGTTGATTTAAGCTTTTTTACATAAAAACATGCTCCTAATTTATGATATGCTGTTGCTAACGTATCAGTCCAGAGCATCGTCGATGGGAAAATCAGCCTCTTGCTTCTGCCAGCTCGGCTCGGGAATTATGGAAGGTTTTCCGACGGGGGTCGGAAGCAGTCGGGGATTTTTGGGAGGCCAGAAACGCCATATGTTGCCAGCAGGTTGTTTCGGAGGGCGGGGCAGCTTGATCACCCTGATCATGTGACCTACTGAGGTCAGCGGGACGCGTCCGGACAGTTCTTAGACGTGCGGCGCGTGTCGTTCGCCCCCCCCCCGGCACGCCGCAGCGATTCGCCGTTCGTCACGTCTCGCCGGAGCCTTTTTTTCTCCTCCTCTCTCCATTTTATTCGCAGCTCGATCCTTCGTTCACCTCTCAAGGCGTCTAATTGGGTTTCATTGATTTACTCCTCCATGATGCCAAGTCTCTGCTGACCCTGCAGAAAAATATCAGCAGGGGTTCACACACACATGCACGCACACGCATACACACGCACACACACGCACATGCACACACACACACACACACGCACACACACACACACACACACACACGCAGCACTCCCAGTAAAATGATTGTGTCAGTGAGTTGGAAATGAGTCAACCAGCCGTTCCAGCAGCCGTCACAGCACAACCAGTAGATTAGTGGGGGGGGGGGGGCACGGCAACAACAAAAGACTCTTGGGAGTGGAGGTCATGTATGTGTGGGGGGGGCAGCTCATCTATCCCAGCACACTCACAGCAGAGCCCGTGTCAGGGGGGGCAGCAGGCATTCATCTGTGTCACCTTGAGGCATCTCCAGAGGGCGTCCGGACGCGACCCCCCCGCCCCCCCCAGCCAGACGTGGCTGTGATGGAGGGGGAGCGATAAAGCCGGAGAGGAAGTGAGTGTTTAACACTGCTACATTCCAGGCGAAGCGAGCTTTGGTGGACGGGAGTGAGCCGTGTAACGAGGGGGGGGTTTGGGGGGAATTCCAGAGTGAAAATCTTTAATAAAAACAAGAAGTTGGAGAAAAGCTGCGATCAGCCGCTGAACTCTGAGCGGAAAGAGGACAGGAAGGATCCACCGACTGTGTCATCATTCCCCCCCCCCCGCCCCCCCCACACACACACCCACACACACGCGCACACACACACACACACACACACACACCTTCTGCTGTGCATTCCAAACGCTTGATGATGACAGTGACAGCTCCTCAGGTGTGCTGCATGCTACAATAGTTATTCAGCTCCTGGGTGCTGCAGCCCCTCCCTCTCACCACACACACACAGACACACACACACACACACACACACACACACACACAGACACACACACACACACACGCACACACACACACACGCACACACACACACGCACACACACACACACGCACCGCTCACAGCTGCTGTGTCAGCAGGACTCTGGAACCACCAAAAAGGGGGGGATATCACATGAATCAGCCCAGTAACGGCCCTCCACTCCAGACTCACGAGCCAAAATGGGTTTTTTATGATCCGTCTCGGGTTTTTTAACGGGCCGCCCATGTTCCCCGGCCCGCTGTGTTTACTCCTGGACGGATCCTTTACATCTGAGTGGAACGTGTGGGAAAATGTGGTCAGTCGGAGGCAGACTGAACCCGGCCGGCTCAGAGACCCACCGTCTGTCTGTGAGGGCACCGCGGGGGCAGGAGGTCCCCGACGAGCACGGATAGCAAGAGCATCCCGTTAGCGTACGCGGCCTCAACAAAGACGTGATGCGTTCAAGTGCACGGTTTGGGCTTCAGATACGAGGGAGCGGCGTCCTCCTCCAGTAATGAGTGCGTGAGCCCAACCTCGCCGCTCTCATCAGGCCCGCCTCCCTCCTGACAGGAGAGGTTAGCGTTAGCGTTAGCGGCCAGCGAGCAGCCTTTTGGGTCCCCTCGGGACTCGACCAACAACAAAAGCGCGGAGCAACTTCACCGGGCGTCCGGAGGAGAAGAATTCTGGGTTCGCTGGGACTTTTTCGTCCACCCGGGTCAGGCGCGGCGGCCCGAGCGCGCCAGGAAGGCGGGCGTTAGCGGAGATATCCGCTAATTCGCCTGGTTGTTATTTATACATTTGGAAAAGTTAAGCGAAACCTGGAGGCGGAGGCTGAACGACCTTCCCGAGGCGTTGATTCAGAGCCCGAACACGTGACAT
>NW_021821646.1:145000-151935 GCF_901000725.2 Takifugu rubripes
GATGGCGTGTTGCTTTAATCCGCCTTTTTATCCGGAAGCTCTTTGATGTGTAAAATTCCAGGCTTTGATCTGAAGCAGGAATTTCTGGGGAGTTCGGCGCCGCGTCGTGTTTATCTGCCCGGTTGGAAAACTTCAGCCGGGTGACTTTCAGAAGTGTTCCAAGATGGCGAGCGAGGAAGGCGCCGCAAACGGACGTGATGCATGGACGACGCCCACCTGCCTCCTCTCCGCTTCCTGTCGGAACGTCGGCGGTGTCGAGCCCCACAAATGGATTTTCTAATCCCCTTGTTTGCTGGAACTTCTCTGAAGCTCCGGCCAAGAGGCTACTTAAACGCCGGCGTTGCCTCAGACTCCCGTCTGTCTCGAGCGGGAAAGACAAAGGACATCGGGAAGGCCGGAATAATGAGATGTCAAGCAGGGCACGCCGTAATTGTTAATCACATTTATTCCTGCGCCGCTGGAACGCCGCCACCGTGCTTTCAGGAATATCAAATGTGTTCCTGCTCCGGCCGTTCCACGCCATCACTCACAGAAGTGGGGGGTGGGGGGGTGGGGGGAGGCGCTCTCGCCCGGGCCCACACGTGCACGTTAAAGGGGCGCTAGGTTTTAGGAATAACAACTCGCCGGGATGCTGGTGGACGTTCCTGGTTCTCCGGATCTGAACGGAGCAACCTTAAATCATGAGAGGTGCTGATTCCTCTCCCTTCACTTCCTGTTTACTCGCCATCTGCCGTCAGACGAACGTGGCTAATTAGTTCCGCGGCTACAATTGCTCCTTTATTTCTGCGTATCCCGCCGCCGCCGCCTCATTAAGAGGTTGGCGAGGAGGCGGGCGGCGTTGAGGACGAGTTAAAGCCGCTTTTTCCCCGGATTCCGACCACAGACGAAGGTTCCTCCACGCCCGGCGTGCTGACACAGGTGTGTTGAGGGATCGGGGCGGCGAGGCTGTCGGAGGCGCCGCCGTCTGCCCATGAACAACCATGGTGGCTCGGTGGGAGGAGCCGCCGGCCTGAGCGGCTGGGGGGGCTGGAACCAACATCAAAAACCAGGGCTCGCTCTGTGGCGGCCAACGGCGTGTCTCAGGCGGCGCCCACGCCCACGCTAACCTGGCGAGAGAGGCGCGCGCCTTCCCTCGAGTTATCGCCGGACGCTCTTCATCACTCCGATTCTGCGTTGATCAAAGGACACGGGCGTATTTTAGGCCGGCGTTAGCTTGAGCTAGCTGACGTGTGGCTACGCCTCCTCTCGTCGGGCGGTTTGGGAGGTTCGCTAGTACTTTGCTAGCGACGTTCGCTACTTCCCCTCAGACGGGGCTTTTCCACGTTCCTCTTCCTGTTATAACAGCTGCTGAGTCAGCACTTTGGTGCTAATGCTAGAAGCACAAAGGACATTTTAGTGATTTTATTACTTATTTTAGTTGCGGTTCACAATAAAAAGACGAAAAGACAAAATGTCCAGTTAAAAGGTAAAAATCTACAATTCAAACTTAAAAATATACACTTTGAGTGGTAAAATGTGCAGAAAACTTAGCAAAATTCCAGTTCAGTTTTAGCTGCAGCATCCTGGGAAGGAATTCCTCCGGCTCGTCGCTCAGTTTCAATGCTAATGAGTTGAAAAGTGCTAAATTTGCTGATTGACTTTGCTGTTTTGTTGATTTGGACGGAGCCTTGAGTTAAACTTCCACTTCTGAAGGTGAAAAGATGCCGTCTGAACGATTTATTGTCTTCATTTTTAATCTCCCAGTTTAAGGAAATAAGAGGAACGCGGGAAATGCCGTGACATGGCGCTAATGCTAAGCTATCAAAGGCGCCAGAAGAGTGTAGCATTTCAGCTCACATCAAAGCAGGAACGACAAAAGAATCAAACTTTAGAGATTTACCAGCTTCCGTTTAATCAGCATAAATAAAACAGAAAAAGAATCAATTATCGTAACTTTAGTGTGTCATCATGTAATCCGCCAGAAACAGCTAGCGTGCTAATTAACGAAAAATGAAACCTTTCCTAAACTCCAGCGTCCATTATTTTTTTTATCCTGGCGGCGGCGAACGTCACAATTAAATTAGCTTCGCCCGATTTTTTAATTTTCTCCATTTTTGCTTCATTTTCCACGTTTTTCTCGCTCCGAATGACCCAGAATTCCACGTTTTGTGTAGGTTAGCGGGCGCCTTCATCCCAACTCAGGCTAATGGTCCGTGATGACAAGACAAGGCGGGAAGTTTAGGGTGGCGAGGCTCTGCTGGGGGTCGCCCAGCGTGGTACGTTTCCCTTTGTTAGCCTCCCCCCAAACTGGGCTCAACGGGAATGCCGTCCTTCCCACTCCTGGTTGCGCCAGGCCCAACAAACACAGCCAGGGAAACTTCCAGGGAGGGAACGCCGCTGCTCTTCCTCCCACGTCTTTTGGAAGTTCCGGCTCTCTCATCACTGCTTCCAGTGCAGCGCAGCATTCTAAACCGGGCTGGAACCCAGCTAATTAGCCCGCCGTCTCCCTCCTCTTGTCTTCCAGCCTGCTGGATTTCCCGCGATTAGTTTTCCTCCGTGTCAAACAAAGTCTGTCGGCTCCATTCTCTCCGAATTAATCAGCTTCCTAAAGGCCCGATCTGGCGCTAATTGCTAGCGAGGAGCCTTTTCTACCGTCCTGATTCTCTGTCTTTGACAGACACCTCCAATCTTCACGTGCACCCAGCCCCGTCCTGGACGCCTTCACACCAGACTGACATGCGCTCGACGCTCGTGCACGTGCACAACCTGCGGTGCTTTCGGTCCCGACGAGCGAGGAGAACCCAGATTTAATCAGGCTCTCCCGCCGGTACACCAAAGGACAGCTAATGCTACACAAATGAACAGTCTTGGCCATTAAGCATGAAGCGTTTCAGGCTAAGCTGCCCTAAAAGCCAAAACAAATTCCAGTCTGATTCTGCCGTTTATTCCGCTGAAAGCTGCTAATTAATTGCAGAAAGTTAATTGCGAGCTGAACTGCGGGTGACCTCCGCGCGTGCGCCCCAGGAGGAGTGTTTAATAGGCCAGGATGGATGCGCTACCATGCTAGTCCGACTCTTTTGTGTTTAGATAGCATCTGACCACGAGGACGTGAAACTAAAAACACGCCGTTTCCATCAGGACGGACAGAGCGAAGGTCGCCGAGGGTCGCCGGTCGGAACGTCGCCATCCATCACGCATGCTAATTAACCCGCGGCGCGTGGCAAATGTGCAGCGATCGCCCCTCATCATCCATCACGTCCTGAGAAACAATGCAAGTCCGGCACGTTGAGACCCCCCCGGGGGTCAAATCCCCCCTCAAAGTGTGAGGGTGCAGGACGCTTCCCATGCTAGCACGTCAGAGCAGGGCCGTACACGCTGCCACGGAGCGGCTAGCGAGCGAGCTAGCTGCATGCTAGCTGCATGCTAGCCGGCCGCGGTTCTAACTAATGGCTGTAATGATGCACATTTTCTCCCCAGCAGGACAGTTCAATTAGAATCAGGCCAGTTTAGTTCACCTCCTCAGGCGGTCCCAAAACCCTCTTTTCCCTGGCACTCTTTTACCAAAGACAGCGTGTATGTCTGCGTGTGTGTGTGTGTGTGTGTGTGTGCGTGTGTGTGTGTGTGTGTGTGTGTGTGTGTGTGTGTGTGTCAGCAGGCGTGCAGCCAGGATTGTAGTTGTGGATGAGCCTCTTCACAGGAAACATTGATGCTAACATACACAGAGCTGGAGCGGATTCCTTTGTGTCTGTATCGCCGTGGCGACCGACAGCTTCAGGTGCCCGTCCGACCCCCCCTATCCCCCCCCCACCACCACCCCCCACGGTTGAACCCCCAACATGTGGACACATTTTATTAAACACTGTCTGCTGCTGCCCCCGACATGTGCACGTTCACGCTTATTAACGATTCAATATCTCCATGTGTGATGGGGGGGGGGGGGGTGGGGGGGGGGTGTGTGGCAATAAACCGATGTGACAAACACGTTGGACCGATCCCCGAATGTTGACAGCGAGCACGAGAGACGTGCAAACACACGTCGTTGGGATTCTCTTGATCAGAGACGACTGCATTATTCATCAAACCAGTCCTGCCTGGAAGAACTTTCCGGCAGCCTGCCAACACGTGCACGCGCGTGCGTGTGTGTGTGTGGGGGGGTGGGGGTGGGGGGGGGGTGCTCATTATATATTTAAGGGCTGGTTTTGGACTTGGTTTTAAGGTTAGGGTTTGGGTCAAGGTCAGAAGTTTAGGTACACTATGTCCCCACAAAGATAGGAATACAAGTGTGAGTGTGAGCTAATAAGCACCCATGGGCCACTTTCAGCCTGCGGTTGGTTCTGCTCGTGTTCCGGTTGTAATAGGTCCTTAGTTAGTCTTGTAAAGAGTAAACAAACTTCACTGTTTCCATCATTTCTGCCATTTTTTCCTCTTTTGGTTCTGCCCAGTCCCTGTTCTGTGGATGTAAGCGTGCGTGTGTGTGTGTGTGTGTGTGTGTGTGTGTGTGTGTGTGTGTGTGTGTGTGTGTGTGTGTGTGTGTTCTTCAGATGTTTATTCTCAGAACCAGACAGTGTGAATGAAGAGCCCGTCTTCACACACTTGCACCAACACGTCCTCGTGCACACGCGCCGCCTTCATCAAATCAAGCCGCGTCTCCATGGAAACTGGAGTGGAATAAAGAGGCCACTTTAATCGCTTGATAAGCTGCACCGCTCCTCTCTGGCCTAAGACATTCTCTCTAATATGAGTTTAAATTCCGAGCGACACGTAAGCAAAGTCATTTCCTGCGTTGTCCTCGGTGGACGGGGGGGTGGGCGGGGGGGGGGGGTGATACATATGTTGCGTTCGGGTTAATTAGAAATGTCATGGTCAGGCCTGCGCCGGTACTGGAGCAGACGGGAGGTCACGCGTCAGCCAGGACGAGATATTAACTGGATAACAAGGTGTGTGTGGAACAATCATCAGGCTGGACCCCCATTATGGGGGGGGGGGGGGCTCTCAGCCGGTCGCAGCAGGTGAGGTCACGTGATTTCTGGTCGTCGTATGACATCACAGACCTCAACAACAGTCAGTAACCAGCCAGTAAGTCCAGAGGTGGACCCTCAACATCTGTACTTGCTGTCCTCAGCGGCTGCTAACATGCTGCTTAATCTTCCAAGTAGAGTTTCCTGGAAGTGCACTTGCTCCGCCCACCCGCCCCGCCCACTACCCCGCCCACAGCCCCGCCCACAGCCCTGATAGCAGCAGCCACAGCAGAAAGTACGGACTTCCAAGTACGGACTTCTGCGTGCGTCCTCCAGAAGGTCGGAGGACCGTGTCTGAGTACCGAGTACGGCGACGCCGGGATGTTCTCGCCACGTTCCTCTAATAACGCTCCTGTGTTTACATTTTTACCCGCTGATCCACTTCCGGGTCGGAATTCCAGTTCCAGGTCGGCTTTCAGGCGGCGCATTGAAAAGCGGGCTTGATTAGAAATCCAATTTCCACATTAATGCTCCGGCGGCGTCCTTGGGCAAACGTTTTCCTCCTTCCTTCTAATCGCTGCTGAACATACGTGCTAGCTTGTCGCTAGCTTGTCGCGGTGGTTTAGCCGTCCGATGAAGGAGGGAGACGCCGAGGTCGGAACCTCCCTTCCTTGAGTCGGGACCCCCGAAGCGTCGCAGGAGTGAAACTCGATTAAAACCCGTCAAGCGGCGGGACGCGTGCACGGCTGCTCGGAGGGGGGGGGGGGGGGGGGGGGTGGTCTGATACGCGTGGAAAGATGAAGCCGGGAGGAAGCACTTTTGGCCAATTTGCTGGATCATCTGAATAACAAATGAACGCGGGGAAATAATCATGCAAATGAGGGAATCAGCTTGTCTTGATCCGGAGAGCGAACGGGAGCGTCAGGAAAACATTCGTAGATTATGCAAAACGACGACCAACTCTTGCGCTCCGGAACGGAAGCTAACGGGAAGCTAACGACGGAATCTCTGCTTCACGGTCGGCGCTAACCCAGGCGAGCAGGCAGGTTCATTTCTGTTAGCGTGCGCATCCGGGCACGTCACTTAGCAGCCGCTATCCTGAAACCTGCACTTGACCTTAGCTTGCTCGCGTTACCATGGAGACCGGCGGAAAGCCCGACAGGAAGTCCTGCTACACCTTCTCTGCTGTTCCCCGCCTGCTTTAAATATCGCCTGTTAGCATTAGCATGCTTTCATAGCTCAGGCTGTAAAGGTTTGTCGCTCCTGCCGATATGTTTGTGTTTTTTGTCCGCGATTCCTTTGTGTGCGGCTGTTTTGTTTCCTTTTCTGGACTTTTCCCAGATTTTCCCTGACGTTTCCAGCTGTGTTCCGTCCTTCACTCCTAAATTCCCCCCACATTGATTAGCGGCGTTGCGCTAGCTCCCCTTGTGTTTGCAATTCCTAAACTAAAATAACAAGTCCGGTGCTCTGGTTTCAGGCTGCAATCTTCTTGGTTTGTCATGTGGCCGTGCACGTTTCCTCCGTGCACGTAAACCCATGTTTAGATGTAGTTTTCACATCTCACCTGCGCACGCAACCACGCAACAACGAGCCTGGAATTTCATCACAATTCTTCAGCCTTTGTTACGTAGAATCTTTCCAAGAATCACAACAGAATGCAGCAGAAACCCTGAGGCGCACGTGGGCTTTATGTGCACGTGGGCTTTCTGTGCACCATCGTTGTTTTTCTGCCTGTGTTGTCAAGACGATCCATTAGAACACGGATAATTGCCATGTAATCTATTACATTCTCCATCTGAACAGGCTGCTGAAGGATGTTGGAGGGTCACTTGTCTCAGGACCTTTTTCTTCTGTGAACCTGCCTGGAGCAGAGATGCTCCCGACGTTCCCGGGAATTCTCCTGCATCCGAGCCGTCGACCGTCTGCTGGAGACCAGCAGGCAAAGAGACGTCTCATGAAGGAATCACCCAAATCTGGTGGCGGTCGCCGCTCCGACTC